>NW_026860300.1:0-110000 GCF_026571515.1 Ruditapes philippinarum | reverse complement strand
GTTTCATCATGAATTGAAAACGTGTTATAGGATACGAACTACCGAACATACTAACATAATCTAAAATCAAAACCATCATTGCATTGAAAAAACATCTTGATGTTTTTGTATCAGTCCATTAAAAGTTGGAATTTTGAAACAAAATCACTGATTGTCGACAAGGACGAGTTTAAATATTAAGGATCATAAAAAAAGACTTTTGTCTGGGTTATATAAATTGCAGACTTTAGGCAACCCTGTTGGTTTAATCCGCCAATGGACTTATGATTCGTTCATGTTAGGAAACTTCTTTACATTTTGCTCTTAAAGGAAGATATTGGATGCTGTTTTAGTGTATTAATTTTTGCCTTTTCTGCGATAATTTTGCTATATATAATTTTAAAGTATAAAGTTGGTTTTATAAACCATTAAGTTTAAAATTTTCATAGAAAGATTTTACGAAATGTCATACAATTTTGTAGAAATACACGTCTGATTATATATATATAACTTTAATAAGCTTCCAACACCTTACCATTTAATTATACCAGCAAAAATCGATAAAAAGATAGCAAAAGACATTGAATTGTGTATATTGTGTATATATTCAATGTTACATTTATTGAAGTTGAATAATATAATATTATTCAACGACACTAATACATTAGTAATAAAATAGAGTGAAATAAGAATCCCTAAGAATTAGAAACCTACACGAATACTATATTCCCTTTTTACTGGTAATCGGTCTTATTTTGGGTATGTTATAAATAGAATGTTGTTTTGGAGTAGCTTCATTACACTCATTGGATAAAATAGTATTATTCGAGTCGTGCAATTATTTCAGTACTGAACATACACTCATTTATTATCCTGCTCCGTGGTTCATGAGGAAACATTATATATAAAACAATCAAATGTTGAAAGCTTATTGTAGAAATTTAACCGAGTTACAGATACTATTATGAACACTAAGGCTAAAAGATCACTGTAGCAATGTACCTGATTTATTACAGCAAGTGTTTCCTTGAGTTCATTCAAATGTTCGTCATATGTGTCCATGCACTTGGACAGAGACCTGCTATTCTCCTTCTTTCGTTTACGATGGATATTGTTGCCCTCTTTTTTAAGAATCTTTACAGCTTCGGTGAAACGTTTAGCTTGAACAAGTAATGTGTCAGTCTCCAAGTTATACTCATCATTGAAAGCTTTTCTGAAATAATTATTTTTTCCGTATTTTCTTAAAAGTGACAAATTGCCAATCAAAGAGTAAATGTTAAAAAACGTTCTGTTTTAACTCTTATTTGATTTCACTTGTTTTTAAGAAACCTCACTTGAGTAATCAATACCCGCGCGACCCATATACACATCCATTTATATTCTTCATGTTCAATTTATTAAGGGTGTAGCGGTCTTTTCATATTTTAGGAACTTCTTATATATTTTATCCTAAACATTTGTAATTATCAATAATTGTTCAATCGCAATTAAGATAGTTGATCTTTTGAAATATATGTAACTAATTTATCTCAGATTGACAGTGAAAAAATGAGCAAAATGTCACTTTTAAACGATATGGATAACATTATATTCGCAAAAAACAACAGAAAGATTGAGAATTATATCTAAAAGTATTCCAGGCTTTATATGTTATCGAAAATATCATTATGTTCATTTATGCACAGATGAATGTATATGCTGTTTGAATTATACATTTCATGATATCTTTAATCGTTGTGATTTATTTCAGTAATTTTCTTAAGTGTTAAGGAGAATTTGTTTTCAATATATGTGCTAATTTCTGTCTAAAATTCATATTTATTACAGTTTGAAACATCTTAACCTGCCCAATGTAAACAGGTATTAAGTTGCGTCATTGATCACTTATCATAGATTTAAGTATACATATATTTCTGCACATTTGATATCATGCGTCGGAACACTATTCTGATCTAGATGTGTATGTTATCATTGATACTAACATTAACATAGACTTAAATTCGTACGTAATACCATGTCTCAAAAACAGATATAATTTATAAATGCAAATCTGATATTTCTGAAGAAGAATCACATTAATCTAAAAGTTAAGATTTGACAAACACTGTCATTGGTAAAAAAGGCTAAATAATTAATTTATTTTACGAGATAGTCACTGTAGGATAAAGAGTGTAAACCTATTTCTTATAAAATGCTATATTTAAACATACTGACTTTTTTCTTTTTACTTTCTAATGATCATGCTTTATAATTTAAGGTAGTACACCCCTAATGGGCACTATAAGGAATTGTAAATTTGACAACATAGGACAGTTATATGCCTTAAATGTCACCTGTATGCAAAATTTAAACAAAATTTACCGTGTGGTTTATGAGTTATGGACATTTTTATGAACTAAATCTTTGCCATTAGAAGGGATTTTTTCAGAAATGAGGAAACTCTAAATAATCTATAATATCATCATTATGAAAAATGTTTTCCGTTTTCTCATTGTTAAAAAATAAATAATGACATTTAAATTACAAATTAAACAAGCAAAATGATTGTTTTTAAACGAAATGTTTTAAATATGTATAAAAATGTAACCCTACCCCACCCAATTTAACACTAATTTGACCATTTCCCTATGTAAAAAGCCTTATTTAAAATATCCCTAAAATTTTGCAGATTGAGGGGCTATTTTCAAAATTTGCCTAAATTTTCTTTAATGTATATTGGTTGGTCTTGCAAACTATAAAATACTTTTACCGTTTAGTTTTTATTTTATTAAACTTTGAAAATATCTGGTATCATATTTGCTATTAAATTTGGCATTATTTAGTAAATAAATACTTACAATAATTATATAATTAAAATAAAACCCTTTTTCCTTCCATAGGGGGTCTGAGAGATTAATAAAAAATGTTAAAAAGAAAAAAAGAAAGAAACAAAATTGCCCCTTCTGGGATTTGAACCCACGCCCCCTCAGTTTCAATACACTTTACAGTGATTTTAGCCTATCTGAATACTCTTCAAAGTGGAGACAGTGCATTAGGGGTGTACTACCTTAAGACCAAACATTTTTACTTTCAATTTTTCATTTGTTCGTCAACATATTTATTATAAACATTGAACTAAGTGTGTAAAAGGCTGTACAATGCAAACCATCATTAGATCGTTGCTACATTTATTATATCATTCCATCGTTTATAAAACAAACATACTTTTCCACGAATAAGGAGATTACCAAAACCGAAAGTAACTCCGGTAAAAACACGGTTAAAAATAAAAACCTAATAATTAAGTTAATCAATACTCACTTTTTTAATTCTTCCGTCGCACTATCGTCTCCTTTACTTTTCTTCTTCATAAAAGACATTTTGGACAGAGAAAAACTCAACTTTCCGACCAGGAGGGTTAAAATTAGTTGTGCGTTTGATAACGCTACGTTAACTTCTACCTGTCAGATCGATTAAGTGTTACCTCCCCTTTATTGTGAGCTATTTGTGTTTACCTTTTTTTGTCCATGGACCCGATTTTTATCAATTAATCCCTCCGATTTACAGCTAAAAATAAATTCGGAAGCACGATTACCTTTCGATTTCTATTATGTAAAGTCATATATTGGTCTCCCCTTTGGTGATTCGCAGCATTTCATATTGATGAATGAGAAAGGGAACAGATCTATAAATAGATATGACCTTAACATTGAGAAAGTCCGAAAATATATTTATAGAAGTTGTTTAATTAACCGCTAAGGTAATTGAACGAAAATTTATTCAAACATAAATTGCACCCATTATAACTTATCGAAAATAAAATAAAATAATAGCTCCCCTGATTATTTAAATCGGCCCTGGTGTCCGAATTTTTGCTATTAGAAGTTGATTCCATTTTGTTTGAAGGCAATCGGTTTTATGGTGGTTTGAGTGGAATGTTGATTTGCCGAATACTGCGACATGTATTTTAACAACAGAAACTTTCGACGGTATTTTAACAACAGAAACTTTCGACGATGTGTTATGGGTTTATTTCAGACGAGGATTTTGAAGCAATTCAACAAAATAGTAGATTTATCTCCCAACAATATAGCTCTTTGTAAAGTAGCTTTTATATCTTTGACTCGCATGAACATGATGTTAGTGAATTTCCTCATGTTTAAATGTACCATTATTTTTGTTAACGCGTATATCAAAATAAATTCTGAATTTGGTCTTTTAGAAATTCATTCCAATTTTTTCATTCCAGTTGTGTTCTTCTTTCAGTATTTATCTGAGACTTAAAATATAGCTACTGCATCAAAAGAAACCTTTTTACTTAATTTGATAGAAAAATGCCTGTTATATTACAATTATATTAGTATATTTTGTTACTTTTTTATATGCTGTTTGTATATCTGTTACAATTATAATAAAAAATCAGTTTTTGTTCAATTTGACTACTGTTTTGTATGTTCAAAAGAAAATTCATTAAATATTTTTATCTTTAGCAAGCCGACCAAAATTCATGGTGAACAATGTATTTCGCCCGCCCATTTATCTATGGTATACATGTGCAATTCTAGTAAAATCCAATTAACCATTTAAAAGTTTAAAAGAATATCTGGTCATCAGATGTCTATTGGTTCATCGTCACTTGCTGCATTTCTTGCTGATGCTTTACATCAATGCCTTTCTTGTTCAACATGATATACCATTTGGCGCGAAACATGTAACGGACATTTTGAAAAATTATGTCGATTTGGCTTATTTACATGTGGATTTTGATATTTCTTGCAATGATTAGTTGTTAATATTAGAAGAAAGTGTAGCATTATAGGTGAAAAAGAAAATGTACATGCTTTGATATTTTTTATCATCTAATATATTACTTACTACAGTAGTGACACAAACAGAACAATGTTGCACTACTGTCATGTCACATTACATTAACAAGTCTTGTAAGTCTTGTTTGTATTGGAATTACTTTCATTACAAGGTAAGCATTAGTGAAACCATTTTTTTTTAATTTAATATCTGGCCCCTTTGTCATGGACAGTGCATACGATAAGTATAATTATTCAAATTTATATGATTTACAAAACATCCGGATTAATGTACACTAGTCCTTAATCTAAATAGAAAATGATTTGGTAAGGTATCTTTAATGAGCGCATTTTGGCGCGGAGCTTCTCAATTGCTGCATTGCAGCAACATTTGTACTTGTTGAATTCGGTTTCAACTTGTATATTCGTGTAATTTTTTGCAGAAACATCCCGAGAGGTCAAAATATGCAAAATTAGCTCTTACTGTGTTTGTCACACATGAGAAATAAAAGGTTTATTCTGCAAAATCATTTAGTCATTGCAAAAAACATGCAATTCATAACTTGTATTATGAATATTTTTACTTTCCAAACATCTGAGTGCATTTTCAAAGTTGATATTCTTCATTTATTTTTTTTTATCTTGAGGCATGCTCAGTTCATTTTCATTTTTTTTCGACTAGTGTAAATATATCATTTTCCTCCAACATTTCAGATTCGGTAAATTGTTACTATGCTAAATTTAAATTTTCAACTTCTTAATCATTTTACTGATCGAGAAAATTCTCTACTACTTGTAATCCATTTAAGGTCGTAATTTTTAATCTGCACGTCATGAAACGTAGGTCAGTCTGGCAGATATGAAATGTACAGGGCCCCTTAAATGTCATTTTCCACACTTTTCCCCGTGAATTATTCGTTTTAACGAAATCATAAACAAGATTCAAAAGATTCAAGATTCAAAATATTTATTGGCAAAAACATTTTACAATGTCCATCGCCATGTTCGGCGGTTCAATAAACACATAATGAGAAAAGTATGTACATAACGAGAATGAGATAATTATAAATTAATTAGTAAATAGATTTAATAAACCAATCTTTTTAAATCTCTTACCAAACATACAAAGCTTTTATCGTTCCAATTTCTATACAAAGTACAAAAAAGAAACCCACTAGATAAGTGCATAGAACATAAATATGAGACATATAAATACATAATATACAATCATTGTGAGAACTGGTGAAGGGTATATTGGAAAATGATATATAGTAATATTTCAATCGCTTTTGAACCTTATGTTCCTTACAAAGACATGCTATACGATAAATAGCATATCAGAAGGAGCTAAGTAGCAACGTAACACGTACAGGTACCTCTTTTCCGAAACAAAATAAAAAGAGTACCATTACATGATAATCAAGTACATGTATATATTTAGATAGCTTCAAGAGTAATTGACGTCTGGTTATCACTTGTCAGACAATTTGCTAGAATGACCATTTTATCAGCTTCGTTACTGTTACCCAACACCAGTTCAGTTAACATTAACAAACTATATACATACGCATAATTCATGACAATAATTTTGATAAAGTGTATAAAGCTATATATCCGCTACAACAAGTAATGTTATATCTGAAAAAAAAGCAGAATACTTCCAAAATGTTTGTATGAAAGAAATAGTCTTATAAATGATACATGTTGTAAAGATTATAGCTTTATACCCTTTAAATAAACGCACATGTATGTTAGTCTATTATTAAATTACATACATTATATTTATTTCAGAGCACGTATTTTATTATGATTATTTGATGTAAAAAAATTTTAACCGATATCATGTTTGTTAGACATTCATTTTGATCAGAAACTTAGTCAACTTTAGTTTTTATAAACTATACTTAAATTGTATCCTATGAAGTTAAACGACACTCGTCGTTAAAAATACAGGTATAGTGAAATGTTATGTCAGTGTAATGACTCACGTTTATTACTTGCCAAATAAATGAACTTAGCTGTTTTATTCAGCAACTGAGCACAATTTGTATTCATTAAATATTTGAATTTATTCATAGTGGGCCAAACACAATAATAGCTTGGTAAACATTCCCTTCTGAGATCTCTATACTTAGGACATACTAACAGAAAGTGGTATTCATTTTCTACTTTGTTCATATCACAATTAATACAAATTCTATCATTTCTTTCAATATTTCTGTATCTGCCTTCCTCTATAAAAAGTCGATGTGCTGAGCATCTTAATCTTGTAAACGCTATTCTATATTTATCATTTAATATCAGGCTAAGATATTTTTCGTAGCTAAATTCAGTTTTAAATGAACAGTAAGTGTCTAATTTCGGAGAACTTTGTATATCACTAAACCACTGTTGTAAATATTGATCATATATTCTCTCGATAACCGCATTTATTTGTATATCTGTAACATCTTGCATATTCCATAAATATGAAAAACCCATATCATCAAGCAAATCTTTTACTTTCGCTGACCAATTATTAATAATATTACCGTGATCGTCTCTTAAATTATAAACTCTATACACTAATGAATTTGGGGATTTCAAAATTTTGTACCAAAACTTTACTATACTTATTTTCCTCAATACTATAAGGGGAATTTTGCCTAGTTCACCATAAGTTGCTAAATTTGACGTTTGTTGCCGTACGCATAATACATTTTTCATAAATTTCAGATAAACTTTTTCAATATCAGGAGCTTTATGGAAACCCCATACTTCTGATCCATAATTCAATATAGGTAAGATCATTGAGTCAAACAATGTCATTTTTTCAGTAATATCCATTTGTAAACTATCAAACAATGCATACAATGAAAATGATGCTTTCAACGCTTGTTTTGACAATGACTTCTGTGCTTGGTAAAAAGAACCATTTGATGACAATGTTACACCTAAATAAGTAAACTTTGTCACAATATTTAACTTATTTTGACCATAGAACAAATCAATATTTTCTGGTCTATTACCCCTTTTGAATACCATAACAACAGTTTTATTAATATTGACATTTATACCCCATGTTGTACAATATAGATTTAGTTTATTTAGCAAAATTTGTAAACCTTCTTTCGAGTATGAAAATAAGACAGTGTCGTCTGCAAAAAGCAGTAAAAATAACTGTACATTATCTAAACTAAAAACATCTATTACATCATTAAGCAAAAAGTCATACATATCATTTATAAAGAAAATAAATAATAGGGGAGATAATGGCTCCCCTTGTTTTACACCTGAGTTATTTTCAAAAAAGTCAGACAAATCACCATTTATTCTTATGCATGATTTAACACTTTCGTACATAGAACGCAAAACTTTAACAATTTTAAGTGAAGTCCCGTATCTTATCATTTTGACCCATATTCCATTTCTGTAAACAACATCAAAGGCTTTACGGAAATCCACAAAAGCACAATATAGTTTCTTATTTTCATAATTTAACACTTGATTTATAATTGAACTTAATACAAAAACACAATCTACTGTACTCTTTCCTTTGCGAAAACCAAATTGGTATTCAGACAATAAACCATTTTCTTCTGCCCAAGCTCTTAAGCGAGTATCTAATAAAATAGAGAAAATTTTAGAAAAAATACTAGTCAAAGTGATACCTCTGTAGTTATTTGTATCATTCATATCCCCCTTTTTGGGTACGGGGACTATAATTCCTTTAGACCAACTTTCTGGATAAATACCATTTACAAACATATAATTAAATAATTTACATAAAACAGGTGATAAAATTGTATTACATTCTTTAAATATTTCAGGAATAAGCATATCAATTCCACCACTTTTACCACATTTTAAACAGGAAATAGCCTTTTCAACCTCTATTATATCAAACATCTTATCCAGTTGTTGCACATCGTTATCATTAATAAAATCATTATTCATAAGCTCATTTTCTACATCATTATTAATAAAAACATTATCCTCTGCAAAAAGATTTTTAAAATGGTCATAAAAGTCATCTTTAGTCAGTGTACTGTCTGGATTTTTTTTATTTCTAACTTTTTTTATTTCGCTCCAGAATTTTTGTGGATTACTCCTTGCTAAATTATGTAAGTTGCCTTTCTGTTTTAATTTGAATTTGGCTTTAGCTTTTCTTTTAACTAGTTTATATCTTTTTCGGGCAACTTTTAAAATTTCATAGTTTTCTACAATCTTAGAGCATCTGTATCTTTTATTCGATGCCTTGTATACACGTCTTGCATCCTCACAGTCAGATGTAAACCACGGACTTAAAAATTTACGCTTATCTGACCTTTTACTATGATTGTATTTCTTTTGACCGAAAACACTAAAAGCTTTACTATACAAAGTGTCAGCAAAATTATTAATACCAGTATCAAAATTAGTATCTTGACGTATCATACTGTTTACTATATCATCAAATTCTGACACTGAATTACTGATATTTTCTTTAAATAAAGGTGCTTTCTCTGCCTTCCATACAAGTTTATTATTAACACTAGCATACTCAACCGACTCAGTCTGTAAAAAACAATTGACAGAGAAACTAACTTGTATTGGTGCATGTGTAGAACAAGTTTGAAAATCATGAACAACAAAATCAGTCAAAGACTTAAATAGGTCATAAGTACAAAGTGTATAATCAATTAAACTATTGCCTCTAACAGTCATATTCGTAAAACTACCAGTACCAGCATCATCTCCTACTCGCCCATTAACAATTTTCAAACTGCTGCTCAGGCATATATCTAATAATCTTAAACCAGACGAATTTACGCCATTATCCATAGTAAATCTATGCGGTAAATCAAATTTGTTTTCTACACCATCATTTTGATCTAAAACATTTATAAATTTGTTAAAATCGTCACTTGATTGTAAAACGTCGGATCGCTCGCCACACCTTGCATTTAAATCGCCAATTACAGCAACTTCACCGCAGTCTGAATATTTACATAAACCCTGTTCAATTTTGTCAAAGTAGCCTATTTCATGTATAGCATAATAGACAGAAGTACTAGGAGGAATATACAAAAAACAAATATAGATATCTTTTTCAAATTTAAAAAAAAGTTTGCACAATTTGACCCATAAAATACCATCAAACAGTCACGATACCTTCATTCAGTAATAACATTTCATTTCATTTCATTTATTTATTGGCAATCAGCAATACATTTGCCTTTGGCCATTTACAAACAAACAAAAAACTTATGGCAAAGACTATTATATACATAACTAACATAGACAAATAATGAAGTACAATATACGATCAGAAGACAGGTAAACTTTCAAGGGTATTTTGACGTAAACACAATGCTTCTTTTATATACTTTGCTAGATTAAACATATATTTTTTACTTTTATTTGACATCAATGCATTGAACTTTTGTAACGACAGCTACTTAAATAATTGGCCTGACATAAAGTTTGAATTGCTTAACAGAATATTCTTACCTGACAAGCAAAAGGGGTCAGATCAAGCCTGGATTAACATTGCCACCAAATATAACGTTTATAAGCGGCTTATTATATAAGAGTGAACAGGATTTTTGAATGAGAAGTCATTTTCAATCCAAAACATCCTCATTTCCCCTTTTTTCAAAAAAATATTCCCTACAGCTGGTAAAAATTAAAAATGTTGTAATTTCTGACATGTTCTTTATTTTTTCTTTTATCATACAAATAAGTAAATCTTAAAGGGGCTGACTTTCAGATTTTCACTTAAAATATATTTCCTAACATTTGTGTACTGCCACCATGCGATCATTCATAAAAACACTAAATATAAAGATAGTAAATGTCAAAGGTATCAAGTTGTTGAGCTGTCAAGAAAGGTGCTATTGAGCATATTGTGATTCCGTTTAATCCAAGATGCATGTCGTAAAAAAAATATGAGCCGCGTCACGACAAAACCAACATAGTGGGTTTGCGACCAGCATGGATGATCAGGATCCCTGCTGTTCGCTCACAAACCCTATAACAAGTAGAGAAACTGATAGTGAACAGTATGGATCCTGATTAGACAGTCCGGATGCGCAGGCTTGTCTGGATCCATGCTGGTCGCAAACCCATTATTTTGTTTTTGTCGTGACGCGGCTCATATAAATTCTTACAAACGAAATATTAATTCGTAATTACGAATATTAATTCGTAATAACGAAATATTAACTCGTTTTTACGAAATATAATTCGTAATTACGAAATAATATTTCGTTTTTACGAATTAATATTTTATAATTATGAAACAATGTTTCGTAAAAACGAATTAATATTTTGTAAAAACGAATTAAATCTTGAGAAAAAGTGTTGAAAATGGGAAAATGTCACCTTAGAGGCTCCGTAGAAATTATCTTGCTGATTTTTGTTTGTTTCGCGTTATAACGCCTCTTGTTTTGCGTTCTCACGCCTTTTGTTTCGCATTATTCTGAGGTAGATACTTACAGCTCGCCATTATGTGAAATTGCCCGAGAATGCACATAATGTCTAGATTTAGATTTAATTGACAAGATATAAGTCTTCAGTTTTAAATTTCTGCTGTTTTCGTGTCTATCTACCGTCATTCGGAAGTCATATCCGGAAATTCTGAGGGTCACGTTTTGGCCACAGTTATTGGATTTTATTCTTGTGTTTATAAATCTTCATTGTTAAGCTTTGTTGATTGCGATTGATTTTGTCACATAAACTTAAAATTGTGTGTGCAAGTGACTATAGTTTATTCAACGACGACAGCCATCTTAAAGGTGGCTGAAAGTTGGATACGTCATTTTTGCACGCGTGCTCATCTTCTCGCCAATTATGGATAAATAAAACCAAGTAGAAAAGCGACCAAAATTTTGTTACTATATATAGTAATATAGGTATTAAAACGTCTTATTTCGCGTTAAATTACGTCTTTGTTTAGCTCAATATAAGATCGGAATATTTTTCACCGAGTGAGCACCAAAAGGTATATTTCACGAGTGGCACAGCCACGAGTAAAATATGAAATTTTGGTGTTCACGAGGTGAAATATAATTCGATCTTACACTAAACTAAACTAATTTTCTTTTTATTATATGCAAAGAAACGTTTGAAAAGGCAATTTAACCTAACACTAAATAAAAAGCGCACAAAATACAACTTGACGTCATTTTTGACATCACGTCATCAAGTTGGTTTCCAGCACGCTGCTTTTTTTACTGAAACAACGTAAGGGGCTTAAATTCAAAACAGTGAAATTACCAAATTAATAATTTCACTGTTTCAAACCGTGAGTTTATCAGTTTTATATTTCACTATTATATTTCTATACACCACCGGAAAGCATGTCATAAACAAGTATCATTTATTGTTTCTTCAATGTATCATTTCCTTTTTGCTCCTTATTACTTCCACTTTATCAAATGGAAAATCGTATCAGCTTCAAACTTCTCTACAGGGCTTTTTATAACAGGACCCTAATAATGTTGGCAGAAACATGGACAACATGAAGAAAGAAAAACAAATATCGACAAAAAGAAATTTAATATTATTTTGATAATGATTATGTGATAAATAGGTGAAAAAGAGAATTACTTTGTATTCAGGCTAGGTGTCACATTCGTGTATAATCGTATTGTTTGATTTTACGAACCTGTCAATTGCATACTGATTATTTGGTCAATGCACACAATATATTAATCTTATTCGGTGAACTTCGTCAACTGAATTTGTTAAACTTCGTAAACTGTATTTGTTTCCATTAAAAAGTTATACTGACCGTTATATCGCAATAGGGTAAACTACCGGGCGTTATCACACACTCGTGCCGATTTTGCGACTCCGTAAATATGGTATTGCACGGCCGTGCATACATTTTGACGTGACGTCATTAGCGTTATACAAACATAGCGTTAAGACGCGCTAAATGTTACAAACATAGTATAAAGACGCGCTAAATGTTAGCGTGTACCAGATCTTGTTGGTCTGAACACTACATATAACTTACGTAATTCTCAAAATATCGATACAATTCGTACAAGAACAACTCTATACTATAATTCCTTTCTACCAACGGCACTTCGTGAATGGAATTCCTTACCAATTGAAACCCGTCAGCTACAGTCATTGAATTCTTTCAAAAGCTCTTTGAACGTAGACAAAATTAAAACTCCCCGACACTTCTATTATGGAGATAGAGGTCACGAATTCTTCATACAAGACTTAGAACGAAATGCAGCTTTCTTAACCACCATCTGTTCTTAAAAAATATAGTATCATCTCCATTATGTAGTTGTGGCCTAATTGAAGACAACCACCATTTTTTCTTTATTTGCAAGAATTACACACAAATAAGAAATGCACTTTTTCAAACATTGACTCCAATATGTCCCATTAATCTTCGAACCCTTCTATATGGAGATCCGTCAAATGATTATCAAACAAACACATGGATATTAGATGCAGTATTTGAATTTATAAATAGCAGCGGACGTTTCCACTAGATGTATTTTTATACTGCCAACATTTAAAATACTGCTATATCTCCAATTTGACCTCTGATCGTTAGTCTGGTCTTTCCATTATTTTTTTCTCTTCTTTTAATATACATATACTATTTTTCTGGTTAGTTTGAAAAAAGTTAATTTCTAGAGTATTGCTAAATGTGATTTAAGTGCCAGTTTAAATATAAAAACTACTTATTTTTGTCTGTTTTTCTTTTGCTTAGTACTTATCAGAAAATTGTCTTATTTAGTTGCATTTCTGATTTTTTTTTTCATTGTTTATGTTTAAACTAAATCTTGCAATATTTTAAATGAAATACCTATCCTGCCATAGATGTTTGTGTAAATATCATTTGCTATCTAGGGACAGGAACTATATAAGTTTTCTTTCGTTCTAATCCCTTTCAATTTATGTAACAATTATATATATATATATAAAATGTAATATATGTAAAATATTGAAATAAATATGTTTAAACTAAATGTTAGCGTTAAACTATAGGCGCGTCAATGAAAAAATGACTTTTATTTTACTTTAAATGGTCTTTATTTTGGGTATGTGATAAATCAATAAATTCAGTATTGATTTTACACTCATTCAATATCCTCTATATAACTTCTGAATATCCAGTGCACGCATATGTCTTTGTTGCTGTTTTGTTGTTGTTGTTTTTGTTTTTGTTTTTTTTTTTTCTTATTATTATCAACATTATTGAAGATTATAATTTACTTTTTAATTTAAACCTTCAACAACTTTGTACAATTTAATCTTGGCCAAGAAGCTATCTTAATGGCACAATTGTACGTGCTTCTAACACCTCTACCCCCCCCCCCAGCCTCCCAACAAAAAAATAATTATAACTATATTAGTAGTGTTTTATTTTTTAATTTGTCGTTTCGAAAATGTTTTATTCATAAAGAAAGGCCTCCTTTCTTTATGGCAGTTTTAATCATGATTCATTGTTCATAGATTACGGTATATAAACCTTATTCTATAAAAAAAAACTATTAGTCACCTACTTCAAATTATCTCTTTTCACTTTTTTGTTGCGACAATCAATGTAAACAAACATTTTAAAGGTGCAACTTGCGTACTGGGTTTGATTATTTTTTGATAAAAGATGACCATATTGAAAGGTACGGTATCTCATGCTCCAAGCACGTATGTCTAGCTTCAAAACTAGACTAAATTCTTCAACTATATTAAATATCATTAATTCACGTCCGTTGTTAGCTGCACATTTTAAAAGCAATACAAAAATATATAAAAGTAAACATCAACAAAAAGAATAGTGTTGAAAGATAAATATCAATTTATTGTTTAATAATATGAATTTTATGAACAATAATAAGAGAGAATATAAATGGAAGTGATGACTGAAATGTTCACGATTTCAACTGTGATGCGTCCTTGACACCATTGAAATAAAATGATATTGGTATAATAATGATAATGCAGTTTTACTTATCTTTTTGACATGTCGGTTTATTTTCTTTTGTTTCTGTTTATTATTTGTTTTATCATGTTATTTAATATTTTAAAGATTTTTACCGTTTAAATCATAATCAAATTTACATTTTATCTAAACAAAGAACAATCGAATATAAAAAACAAATACTCAGGCAAGGATAGTGTAACTTTTTACAGTTGCAAAGCGTTCCTTACACGGGCAAAATCCCGTCCCTGAAAAGGAAACATGAATTTAAGATCTACTGTAATCATCTAACATTGTAAGAATAACTGTATTTAACAATCTGGCGGTTGTTTGCATTTTTTTTAGTCAATAGAATATTAGGTACAAATTGACCAAAAATACCTTTCTTTAATGTGTTCATTATCTTGTGTAATGTTATATTATTCTGTAAGATTAGTCGCCATACGATTACCAATAGTTTTGTGGCAACTGTCTGTTATCGGTTTTTAGAGAAACTGATAAAACAAAGGTTATCCTTTAAAGATGGATGGCTAAAATATTAAATAGGAGATAAACATTTATGTTTTACAGACATTTGTTCCGCGATTTCAGCTTTTGTTCAACATTTTTTAGGTTTAGAGTAGTCCATTTGCTCCCGCGATGTAAATCAAAGGTGCTTGCACGTAATAAGAGGAAGGCAATATTGAAACTAAATTAAATTTATATAATATATATTTATTTACGTTGCGTTAATGTTATTCTTAATGCTTTAAGATATTAAACTAATGTTTATGATAATACAGGATGTAAAATATATCAATACGCCAGTTTTGGCGGCAATATTTTACATACGGGTAGATTAGGAACTACATTAGTATAAATAGTGAGTAACGGCGTGTTTATCACTATCGAAGCTTTTGACACACTGATAGAACATGTAGAACGACACGTTTATTTAAATCTATCTTAACCTATTATCACCCACCCACCCATTATCACAGCTTTGTTTGTTAAAATAGAAATATGTAATGAGATTCTCATTTTGCTTTGTATTTTTCAGAGTTGACAATTTTTGTTATTGTCTTAACAAATATCATGGATAAGAAGTATCAGTGAAGTGGTTCTGACTGTGGAAGTTTTTTAAACCTTTTTTATTATTTGTATTAAGACAATGTATCCAAGAGGAATGGATAGTGATTTGCGGAACCACATATGTGTATATGTGAACTGCATTGAGTGGATCGGTGACAAGGGACTTTACATTTATTTTACACATAATTAAATGTTAAGTGCAGGGACACATATACTTAAATCATTATAAGTATTTTATATACATGTCGTCGATGTATGTTTGTGTGTATTGAAATAAATATTCAGTGTGTCATTGCTACTCCTATAAAGTGTTTGTTATCTATTATAACATTCATGATAAGATAAAAATAATTTATGTTTGGCTGAATGAAATAAAAAAAAACATAAATGACGTTATTCTGAAACTATTTTGACAATGATAATGTTTAGACGCTCAAAATCTATGCAAGGAGATTGAACATTTCAAAATACATCAGTGAAGAAGGAAAATGTGTTCAGTGAAAAAAGGCGTAAGACTTGATCATAAATAAATTAGATATGATTCAATCGTAAAAGACATAG
This sequence comes from Ruditapes philippinarum, assembly GCF_026571515.1. NCBI lineage: Eukaryota > Metazoa > Mollusca > Bivalvia > Venerida > Veneridae > Ruditapes > Ruditapes philippinarum. The sequence continues at coordinate 93,689 of NW_026860300.1, read as the reverse complement.
ATTTGTATTTGAAAGTTGTTGACTTAAAAACATACCTTTTCCTAGTAATTTATGCATTGTTTTCTAAAACCTTCTGAAGCCACCTAAAACAGATATGCATATCAAGGTAGTGTGATTTATGAAAACTTTTCAAAGACATGTTAGTCTTTCAAACTATTTGAGAAAAGTTGAATTTATATATATATATATATATATATATATGTATATATAATATATATATATATATATATATATATATATATATATATATATATATATATATATATATAAATAAAACAAAAAACACAGTCCATGAGTTAACTTATTTAATTAATTTGCCAACCGGTTTCTCTTATGATCATCAGGGCACTTGTTTTCATTTTTGTATATATATATATATATATATATATATATATATATATTATATATATATATATATATATATATATATATATATATATATATATATTAAGTAACGAACCGCAACATATGACAGATATTATTAGTATATTTTAAACTTTCCCAATGTTTGTCAAAACTATCTACCTTGTTAATTATTGTTTGTGTTTCTCTATCGATTTGGTATTGGTACTTCATATAATGCTTAGCAACCTCTATAAACGGTCTTTTTAAATTCATTTTACAATTATATATGTACTTCTTTACAAATAAAAGCAAAACTTTTTGTTTCATAATATGTATTTTGTATGCCTAAAAGAAGTGGTTTTCTTTTTACAAAATGCAAATGTATGGTGGCTGATTTGTGTTCGCCTGAGACTCCGCCAAGCGAAAAGTCGATAATTATCAAGTTAAAATGGCGGGGGGGGGGCGAAAACACGAAGCCACCATACAAATGAGTATTTTCAAAAAGACCATAAATCATATCGAAAACAACCTCACAGTCCCAAAAGAAGTGTTCGAAGCTTTTAGCATTATTGATGCAAAAACTGCAGTTTAGACTATCTTTGTTCGTTTCTGCCAAGTATTCTGTGTACAATTTTGTATTGAAACCATTGTCTATTAGTTAGTTGTGTCAAATATAAGTGACAAAAATTGTCCCATTATGTGTCTCCATATTTAGCAGTACATTATTATTCCAATTTAAGTTTAGAAACACGTGTACACTTATTGATTTTTTTAAAAAGTGTACATCGGTTGTGAACCTATTTCATTTTCAAAATAGAGATAGCATTGGTGGAATAAAAGGTCTTAAGACAATTTCCAAACCACTAACTAAATAACCAGCAATTTTAAGCAAAATTTTTAAATACATGTAATATTACAATTTACTTAAATAAAGTCGTCCTACCATTACAAGCCTGTCTCATCTTCTTTACCACAACTACAATTACTACTGCATTTACTACTACAGCCAAGATAACACCAATAGTTATTCCTGCAATCGTGCCTGCATTCATTTTACCTTCCTTGTTACTGATAATTTCTGTTGAATTTTCACCTTTCAAAGTTTCTGAAAACAATGAAAAAAGTCGGCATGTTTAATAATTATTTAAACACATACACATTTTCTTTGTGCGATGTCGGCATGAAATGATACTAAATATCATTATATATCATTTTAGCAAACAATGTTTCAATTTTAAACCGAAGCGATTATTTGTATATTCCAATAAAAAAATAAACTAAAAGTATTTAGAAAGAACCCTCGTTGTTTTCCTGAATTAAACATTTCTTTGTAAAAGAAATACAACGCTTATCCTTAAGTAAAATTCTTTAAAGACACAAATTTATTGAAATCTTTAAAATTCTTACTAAGCATATCCCATGGTAATTTCTTAAAAAACTGCCAGGTTTTCAATGACTGTACATATTCATATTGTGACCACTTAAAGTGTGTAGAGTTTGTAACATACATGTATCTATTTATGTGAAATGAAAACATGTTATTGTACATGAACATAGAGACTGTGCAGCAATTATCAGTATTTTCTAAATTTAAATTTGGGCATAGTTTATCATTCAATACAAAATATTGTCCGTCTGATAAGAATCATCTAGTCAAAGGTTTTACGGTGGAATGTCTTACATAGTGTATTAAAACTAAAATGTTTTTAAATCTTAGTTTATCTTATTTTATTGAATTGATTACATATTATAACATTCGGCAAAATGACATTTCATACTGGGACAATATTGACAGTAAACGTTTTGTAAGTTTATACTTCGAAACTTTAATATGTGCATACATATTTTAGGCATTAAGTTATGTTCGCAATGTATGTGGGAAATGAAAGATTCTAATGATAATATTTTTATGTACACTACCACATGACTTAACTCTTTCCCTTATCTGAAATCATATTTACATACATAAAAAAAAACATTATAAACAAAGGCTTAATTATTATCCGTTCTTAAAAGAATTATCAGACATGATTTGTATTTTGCAAATAAGAAAGATACCTCCGAATCATATTTTTACCGAAATCAATAATGCACACCAGATAAGTTCTCTTATTTATACAAATAAAATGTTTTTGAATGTACAAAATCAGACATTATCAAATCAAAACTTATTTTTTTTAAAAAGATTGGCTTGACAATTTAAGTGTACTAATCGGACATAGTCTTACGTATCTTGGATAAAGTGACTTACATACTAACATTATCGAATTAACTTCTTACAGTAATTATGTCTCTTCTTATATTATCGAATTCTTTTAACTTCTTTATAAACACAGATATAAATAGGTGCATATGTTACAATGGCGGGACATGTACATCAGCATATTTCTTAATAAATGTATATGTACAGGAGCATATACAGGATCTCATTGCAAAACTCGGTAGTATAGAAATACCATTACATGCTTATGAAAGTTACTAATTCATGTCATAACACTTTGTAAATCCTGGTTTTTACGAAAACAATCTCAAATCAGAGTACTTTAAACAAATGAGAGAGAGTGACCTGTGACAGGAAAAATCAATAGCAAAGAGGTAGTAACATTTCTCGAACTGAACAATACCATTAAAATAGCATGATTTTTGAACATAAAACTGTAAACATTTTAGGGACTAAAGAATTTTTAAACTGTTTACTGATTAATTTTCTCGTCATGATATCAAAATCAATTTTGAAGATTAATATTGGGCTTAACTTTTTGTATCTCTACCTCAATGGCATTTGATTGTTATAAAATCTATTTAAATGTTTAAATGTCCTCTCGGGGATTTGCATAGCTATGAAATATATAACTTGAATAATGAGTGTATTGAAGCTGGTTATTTGCTAAACTAAACTATTATGCACAAAAATGAGTAATGCCTATATAAATCACATCTCTGTACTTCTCAAAATAACCAGAAATACAGATAAAATAATATGCATTTCATAAAGATATAAGAGTTTAAGATTGAATGTTTTATATCAAAAATTGTATCAAGATTGTACCTTAAAATATTGCTTAAAAGGGCAAACATAAAATAAAATTTAACTTTAAAATGAGTTAACTACACCAATCTGTTCAAAGAAAGACAGCAAAACAGAATAAACAATAATCATTTACCTTGTGTAAGAATCGAATATGACATAACTGGCAGCGACCTTACTGTTAAAAGACGTGTTTGTAAATCATTACTAGAGGTTTTTGATTGTTATTCTGTTTATCGTTAGTGAAAACTAATTCTGTATTTAAATTATGCTAGAAAATCAGAATAAGAAGCTCTAGAAGTTGCACAAAGGGCGAAGTATGTTTTTTCAGACGGACAAGATTCACAAATGAAAGAGAGGTTAACACTTCAGTTACTAGTGACATAATTTGCCTTCTTGATATTTCATATTCATATATTCAGCATTTATTTTCAAAATTGTAGCATTTATCACCGATATATTCTTCTACTCTTTTAACATACTTGTATAATGGTTAAAGGGGAAGGAAAATCGCAATTTAAAGCTTTTAAATATAAAATGTTTATTGCATTTTGGGCCACATTATCCATACTTTTTAATTTCATCGTCGACTGAATTTTATGAAATGATCAAGGCAAATAAACCATCACTATTGAGTCACTTTACGTATCTTATGTATGCTTGCATTCATTGTATGTAAACGTGCTGATGCAATGTCAGTTTGGTTTAGTTTAAAATGTTACAATAAAACAAACTCCTTTCGACCAATTACCATAAGGTTTAATGACCTGATTAGGGAAATAATCTGAATTTTTCTTTTCTATGTCTTACCTGGTCCAATAGGATCAGCTTTTGTCCTGTTACCTTGACTACAAGAACTACCGTGCCAACCTGGGTCACACAAACCTACTAAACATGCCCCGTTGATATTATTGCATGATGTGCTGTTGAAACAGTGACATTCTTTTCCACAGTCTTGACCAAACGTTCTTTTAGGACACTCTAAAATTAATTTAAATAAAAGATGTCTGCATTTTAATTTCGATATTTTGATAGTCTTGGCAATATAACGTTTTTTAATATATATGTCACGTGTGCATAGTTATTTATAACAAAATAGAAAGAAACAGAATCGCTAAAAAAGAACAACACGACATAATTGAAACTGTTGCATGCTCGGTTTGATTGACCTGTTCATGGACGGTACTGGAAAGTGCAAGTTATCGTCCACTCCCGTAGCACCGGCTTAAGCATAATTCAACATTTAAACTCGAAAGTGGTGAAATTTTGAATTTAGAAACATCTGCAGATATGTTCATACGGCGGTTATCATGGAACTTTCAATGTGACACGGTAGTGCCATTCCATGAAAAGCAGACTTATGGTGCCTAGTAAAAAATGCGTGTGCCCTAAACGAGAAAAAATAATGAGCGGAACTAAATATAAAGCAATTTTGAAAGAGGATCTGAGGTTATACCTGTACATCACAGACAAGACGTCAAAAGACAAATTTAAAAAGCAGGCAACATATCCTAGGGGTGATTAAACAGTATTCAAGTAGATCTACTGGAACCACCTGAGTTGAAAATGGTCAAATTGAAGGAACTAAAACACCACAACAAAAATGTCGTGATGATTGATCTTCAAAGATCGAAAATATAACACCTTTGATTAAATGTACGGGCTACATTTTACGGTCTCCACACTGCACAAATAACACAGGTGTGTCAATAAATTGAGAGAAACAGAATGCCTAAAGAAAGCTCGAAACGACAAAACCTACCTATTTTCTTCTTTTATGGCTAAAAAAGTACACAATGTGTCATAAACGGTCGGTTCTAATGATTAATTAAAGCATTACCTAAATTTATCATAATCTTAATCTCGAATATTTCGTTTCGTCTTAAGAAAATTCAAATGTAAACGTTTGTTATTATTATAAGGAAACAATGGTTGCTATATGTTATTACCTTGACTACAAGAACTACCATGCCAACCTGCATCACAGTATCCTATTGAGCACGTGCCGTCGATGTTACTGCATGATGTATTGTTGAAACAATGACATTCGTTATCACAATCATGGCCAAATTGCCTGTACGGACACTCTTAAATAAAAATTCAAACGTAAAATTAAAGTTAAAAGACTTCTCTTTCCGACTTTAAATGAATTTTGTAAAACTAACATTTTTTATATTAATATATCAAAACAGTTGGGTTTAAATAAAGACAAGACTAATAAGCAATGACCTCTACACATGTATCAAAATGATTTAAACCTGCTTATAAATCATTTTCCTTCATAACACACTAATTCATACCATGAGAAATATATTGATTGTGTGTTTTATTGCTTATACAAATTGTGGCCGTGTGACTGCTGAAAACGTTTTGCCTTCCTGTAATAATGACCTAAGGGTGATTTAGTTAAAATAGACTGACGCCTTTCTTTCTTTAACATATTTACATAGTAAAATTATTGATTAAGTCTTCTTTTGTTAAAGTACGATGCCAAGAACTTAAATTTTTGTCATGAAGCATATTTGAACAGTCATCTACATTTTATCTATATATAAAAAATGCAGCTTAGGTAAAAGACACACACAGTGACTTCATTCCTGGCTTTACCATCTCTAGGATGAATTTCAGCAGAGCGACCTAGGGCCATCATGTTATCAATAAGAACGTCACAAGTAAGATTATAAATATGTAGTAGAAGTAATAATCATAATGTGTAAAAACCTGTCAAAAGTACAAAACATTTACACGAGGTGTGCCGGTGCAAATTGTATATCTTTGTGAAGATATGTGTTACCTTTATTACAGGCAGGTCCAGTCCATCCAGGTAAACAATTAGGTGTTTGACAATCTCCTGTTGTTGAATTGCATGTTTTGTTGTCAGCACAATGACACTCTAGGGAACATGACTGTCCAAACCATCCAACATTACAAACAAGAACTGATGTTAAATGTAAAATATGTATGCATAATATAACATAAAATCGTCAACACAAAGTATTTTTAAAATTGAAATAATTATTCAAAGCATGTTTAGTACTGACTGACTTCATATTTTGTCAACAATACCCTACCAGACGTACGTTGTAAAATTGATGTCTCAGTTCTAAAAGCGTTTAAGCGTAAAATCTCTAAAAAAAAGCCAGAGAAGACAAGTCATTTTCTGTTGCCTCTGCAGGTTATTCTGCTCTTGTCATTACCCCCTTGTAGCTGCTTGGTGACACAAGAAAACAGCCACATTTTATTCCTGCAGGATCGAATGAGGTGAATTAATGGGTTCGAATATTTGGAGTCTATGCATCTCTAGCTACAACATGCGTGGTTGGCTTGAGTTGCCAAAATATATGCCATGCTGCTGTGTCAAAGAACTTGTACTGTGTAAGTACACCGTAAAACCAAACAAACAAACTTTTTTATATTACATTGCAGTGCATCACACAGTACAATCAAATTCGAAAGACTATCTTCAATGCAATGACAGTCGTACTAGTATAAATATGTCGGTAAAAAAACATAATTGACGGACGGTATTTTTCTTTTTTTAAGATATCCAAAGTGTTCGAGTACAAGTAAATCAATGTTATTGATTCATGGTCAACATTTAAAGGAACATGCGAAATATCTGGCCCTATGCAAGCTTTACTATACGTGAATTTTGTTTGAAAATAATCACACTTTCCGATGAGATACGGCATTTCTGTAAAACAAGAATTTACGTTTTCTCATGGCAAATGGCAATAAATCATTTTAAGATATGATACGTAAACGTCAATATTTTTACATAAAATATTCCAAAGCATGCCCAGATATATGGAATTTTAATTAGAATTTCTTCTAAATTTTAGTAACGTCATCAATCGTTAGCGTCTATTTAATGATATCATCGGCATCCCTTTATCGGCAAAATAAATAACGTTGAAAAACGTTCAACAAACCAGCTTTTAGGGTTCTAGTGCTTTACTTTGAAAGAGTAGATCATGTTTGTACATTTAAAATATACATTAATTCATGATACTTTCTAATAGACTTCATGCTTACGAAATCCATAGTTAGTGTGCGTGTGTGTGTGTGGGGAGTACAACTTTGTTCATTCAAACAAAATATATTAATTACAAGCTTTAACACACACACACACGCACGCACGCGCGCGCATGCACGCACACACAAGAACAAAAAGGATAATCTTTCCTAGTTACTATAGCACAACTAAAAAATATTTTGTTGAACGGTTTTTGAACAGCGTTACTCATTCTTGCTGATGAGTGGATGTTGACGCTATGCTGACTATTACTGGAACACAGTTGGGAAATATTAAAAATAGATAAATATTAACCGTCATTTTTTTACGCTGACATGTATATACTAGAACGGTTGTCTTCGATTTTTATTGTACGGTGTGTGCAACACCAAAAAAAAATCTACCTTCGTTACAGGCGGGACCTTTCCATCCAAGATAACATTCTGTTGACTGACATTTTCCTGTCGTAAAATCACACACTTTTCTGTCCGCACAATTACATTTGAAAGTACAAGTTTTCCCATAAAAGCCAACATCACATACATCATCTGAAACATAGCAGCACATATCATGTGAAGTTCCTATACTTTCGTATGTTTTCGTCATGCACAGTGTCTTTTTTTATTTTATAATTTTCTCATTATATTTAAAATTCTAAACAAACATTGATCCATTAGTAATCATCAATTACCTTGGCTACATGAGCTTCCGTACCAACCTGGGTCACATTGCCCTAACAAGCATTCACCGTTTGTATTTTTACATGGTGTTTTATTCACACAGTGACATTCTTTTTCACAGTTTTGCCCAAACCGTCTATATGAACATTCTAAAATAAATTGTATGTTTTTTCAGTTTTGTGAATTTCAAATTGAATGACAGATTACATTTTTTCGGCAAAATAAAGAGAAATAAAGAATCCCTATGACAAAATTTAGATCGTTTCAGGGTCAGTTTGCTTGTTCATAGGCGGTTAGCAGAATGCAATATTTAATGATGGTAATGGTGACTTTTTTGTTTAGAAACATCCGCAGATGTTCAACGTGACACATTAGTGTCATTCAATGAAAAGTGGCATAATGTTCCAAATAAAAAAAAATCTTTATAAATTTCTTCCGCAGTTACATGTATTGTATCCTTATAGACTTTAAATTTTGTCATTATTTTGGAATTCCAAATTACTTTGCTTTGTTTTAAAATTTTAAATATTAATTGAATTTAAAAACATATATAAAACGTTTTAAAATTCCAGTAATAGAATAGATGGAAACTCGCTACCCAATAACATCAGTCTTTTGCAGGAAAATTACTTCAGTACGTGTGGAATACAAATAGTATCCTGCTATAGGAAATAGAGATAGCAAAAGAAATTCAGCAAAAATACTTATCACTTGACTTGACTTATTACTTTGACTACAGGATTCCCCAAGCCATCCTGGTTCACAAGTTCCTGATGAACATGCACCGCTATCAATATCGCATGAAGAATTGTTGAAACAGTGACATTCTTTTGAACAATTTTGGCCAAATGTTCCATGAGGGCACACTTACCAAATGACGAAATAATAACGATAGAATATACTTCTTTACTAAAGAAACAATTAGAAATTTTACAATCAAAAGGCTCAATCAACGACCACTTATACATTGTATGACGGCGGTACCCAGATATAATATAAAAGAACTTTGGTTAAATTGAAACATATATATTTTATTCTTTTGCTTTTCTACAAACAACTTTATCATAATCTAGGATTTCGATAACGTAATGGTATCTCTTTTTTACAAAACAAATTTGACGTCAATAACCAAATGACATCGGGGAACTTACTTCTACTCTCAATGCAGTTCAACATACTTTTATAAGCATATTAGAATGTAAATATCTTAGGTAATTTTCTTGTATTTTTGTTAATACAATGTAATGCACGATTTATCGTTCAAATGCTTTTTAATTTATCACTCGACATTGGCGATTATATTCTTACGCATTTAAACTTTAACCGTGCATTATTGTACAACAATGCACTCAATATATTTATATATATATATATATATATATATATATATATATATATATATATATATATATAAAGGGAGATAATTAAATTCAATACAGTTATACTTTCCCCTGCGTGGGATCACTTAAGATACAAGTGTGCAGATAAATTGATAGAAATGAGAGAATATATACACACATACCACCACATAGATATGCCAGTCCAATTACGGCACAGCGCCTAGCAGAACAGTCATGAAAGCATAGCCACTGCTCATCCACCATGATGGTGGATGAGCAGTGGCTATGCTTTCATGACTGTTCTGCTAGGCGCTGTGCCGTAATTGGACTGGCATATCTATGTGGTGGTATGTGTGTATATATTCTCTCATTTCTATATATATATATATATATATATATATATATATATATATATATATATATATATATATTCCCTAAATATAAAAAGTACAAAAATTTTGTTACGATATATGGATATTATTAGATACATCTAATCGGCAGCGGGCTCAATACCATGCCTGCATTATTATTGAATGCATTTAAAGAAAGTTTAAAAAATCATTTGTAATTACCTTGACTACACGTATCACCAATCCAGCCTGGATCACAACTTCCTATTACACACTCACCATTAGTACTGTTACATGATGTGCGGTTGGAACAATGGCATTCGTTTTCACAATTTGAACCAAATCTCCCATACGAACACTCTAGTAAAACAAATTAATTTGAAGAAGGAAGTGTTTAAACGCACAGCCTACCCATACCATTTACTTCTTGAAATAACTTGACATCCGAACATAAAGATCAATAAATCAATATCTTTTACGGTAAACCATATGTAGTTTCGTTTTGCACAAATCAAATCAATAACGTTGTACCAGAACATTTATACATATTCACGTACGGTTTGCAATTGTAAACTAGTTCTTGCACAGTATTGTTATGAAATTTGAAACTAATACTTTATAGTCCAGTCAATTTGTGAAAAAAATACATCAGAAAATGGGAAAAGCACCAAACTTGGTACGAATGAACTTTGATATAAATAAGAAAAATTGAGCATGGGACCCATATTTTAAAATCCAATATCGCGGGAAAAATCTAAAATGGCCGCCATACGTGTTAAAAATTTCAAAAACGCTTGTTTTAACTAAGAGAACTTGATAGATAGCTGCATATTAGGGTATTGTTATCAGGAAAATAGTTGTTATTAGTATTTAAAAATTGCTTTGTCTTTTTCAATCTATTACACTTAACATATTCTATTATTTCTGTTTGTCATTAGTTTTCACGACCCTGGAAACCGGTTGAAATAAGATATTGTAGAGATCTGTCATTGCTGTCTTCTAAAGATATTAAGACATTATTTCTTACAACTTTCATTGTTTACAATGTAAATTTATCACAAGGAAATACTTATCAAACAGATTAAACAAAAGTGTTTAAAAATTCTAGCATAACTCAAGCAAACGGAAATTAAATATCTGCTCGTCAAGTCAGGTGTTCACATTGCAATTTTATCTTGTTGATCGTTGTGAAATGGATTAAGCAAAGAAAGTGTGAATAACAAAATTATAAGCTAACATGTGCTTAACTTTAACAGTCATTTGGTATTTGAATTGTCATATCATAAAATATAAAAGAACATTTGTTAGAATATGTGAAAGAAACAAACAAAAACCTGGAAGACATATATAATGTACATTTTGTCAACGCAGAGATGTAGATTTTATCTTTGTCTCTGGTCAAAGTATGAGTTACAGAAAAAAAATCATTCTAAACTATCACTTTTCTTCATATATAAGTACATGACTGTCCATTTGTTGTATAAAAATGGAATGATAATTTTGTAGAAATTTGCAGTTTACAGACTCAGATTTTGACACACCTTTGTTGAAATAACTGCTTTTAAACACTACACATTGGTTTTCGATTGATTATCTGCTAACTTGACACAAGCTTTAAAGACTAATCTAGTAAAAAGTTACACTAACTTATTATTGTAAATAACATCAACCTTTCTTTACCTTCGGGATGTATCAAAATTGACATAAAACCCCTCTTCCTTCTTTAATGCCACTTCCAGCCTTAATTTTATGTCAAATTTCATTTTAGTGTCCCTAAGGGAGCCCTGTGGCACAAAACATTATATTAAGTTGCTGGGTTTCATGACTTTAGGCCTCCGTTTACAATCATGTTTTCTCATATTTTTAAACAAAATTCCAAAAAGACATGTTCTTACAAGTTATTGTTTTAGACATTACAATAGCCCTTTATACGAAGACTCGGCATTTCCGTGCTATAATCAGATCAAGGAAAACAATTGACAAACGTGCTAGATAATTTGCCATATTTTGGCACTGTTTTTTTTTTCTTCTGAGGGCCTTAAATGTTTGTAAGATTCAAGATACGTAACCAAGTCTAAGGTTTAGAACGAATGGGACATTGAAAATAATATAAGTACGCCTTGCTGCCCATAAAACATCAGATACCTAGGATATTTCTCTTTTAATTCTGACCGCTTTTGATCAAGCAAATGAGAACAGACTTTGATATAAATGTGATATTGGTTATTATTGAGAGTCTCAGTCAGTATTTTTTGCTGGGTTTTGTTGTTATAGCTCAGCAGTTTCCAGACTTGACAACAAATTCCAAATTTTCGTTGACATGCTTAATCAAGACAAGAGTAAAAGATATTGATTTTCATCATCAAGATCAAGAACGTAAATTCCAAAATAGGCTATAAAAGCAGGTTTTGTACCTTTGTGACAGATTTGATCTGACATGTGCAATTCTTTTTATGATATGTGACGTAATTACGAACAATTCAATAGAATGAGAATGATGGTTGAGATTTAGTACAATTTCGTAGCTCAAGTAGGATAAACATAATGGTTATCTTGTTTACAGTTAGAATTGTCCCAAAGAGCAACTTTACAAAAATAAAGAGAATAATCTTAACTAAGGCTCTTTGCTACCAATCCCAGTTTTGTAATTTTGTTCTAGAACAAAAAAGTGACATTGACCTTGCTCCCAGATATCTTAATAGCAATCCAAAACTGCATCTTAATATAAGCTACCCACACAGCAAATTTAGAGTCAATAGGTGACAGCAAACTCAAATTATTACGTGAAAACTGAGTTTCTTTTTTAAGCAACAGTGATCTTGACCTTGGGCACACACACCTTGGTAGCAATACAAAGTTGCATCTAAGCTTCCCACATACTAAATTTGATGTCAATAGACCGAAGCAAACTCAAGTGATTGAGCGGAAACTGGAATTATATTTTTTTGCAACAGTGACCTTGACCCTTATCACACACCATGGTAGCAACCCCAAGAAGCCTCTTGATAAAGCTACCCATATACCAAGTTTGTTGTCAATAGGCCAAAGCAAACTCGAACTATTGAGCGAAAACTGAGTTTCTATTTTTAGCAGCAGTGACCTAGATCACAAACACCTGAGGAGCAATCCCAAGTTGCCTCTTGATATAAAATATCCGCACACACAAAGTTTGGTTTCTATAGGGAATAGCAAACTCATGTTGAGCGGAAACCAAAAGTTAACGTCCGCTCACCTGCCCTTCTGCCGACTTCGGCATAACAATCACCGCTTTTTGTTGAAACCTGATTAACAAATTTATATGACTTAACATTTCCAGGACTGCATCCCACGAACGTTGGTCTCTGTTGTTTTCATATTTTGAGATTCCTGTGATTGATAAAGCATCCCAGCAGTCACATCAACGTTGTTTCAACGTTGAATTATGGTCAGATTTCAACGTTGAAATAAGGTTGGATTTATATTCGGATTTGAAAGTTGAAACAACGTTGAAATTTCAACGTTGATACAACGTTGCAGCTTCAACGTTGTCACAACGTTGAAGTTTAAATGTCATTTCAACGTTGAAAACCCACCATTCTTTAACTTTTGGATATAAAGCAAAGTAACCAAGTTTAACAAAATATCAAGACAATATTAAATACTTCAGATATTTTATTTCAACAATACAGTTCAAGTGCAGTTTAAATTCACTTTAATAGTTTTAACAATTAAGCTACAATCTGTTCCAATCTTTTCTTCTAGATCTTTCTGGGTTTGTCAAGTGTTTGAGTACTTCTTTGGCTGTCTCTTACTGCTTCTGCAAATAAAAATAAGACGTTTGTAGTTAAAAGTGACTATTATACATATAATTACTCAACTTAGTGATTTGTTTTTATCTTAAAATGCTTTTCTCTTAGATTTACATCATAAAACAGCATAGAAATTGAAACATAGCTAAGTTTCATATTCACAGCAAATACTGTATATAAGACAACAAAATCTTTTTTAAAAGAAGCTATTTAAAAGTCTCACCTATGATTGGTAAGAAAAACTGCTCCCGTCAGTTCCTTGTAGCATATTCCCAAGAAATTAACATTCTAGGCTCTAGCTAAGACCATTTTATGCAGCATCCTGAAATCAACAAACATGTAAATTTTATCTTAATAATGTTACAGGAATATTCCGAAAATAATATATTTTAAGACAAGATAAATATCCAGTAGTTGAAAAATTTATGCTTTGTATTGTAAAGAAATTCAAAGATATAAATTAATAAGAATAAATTTCAATTTAACAAACCTGACAGTCCTTTTCATGTTGAATGTATGGTATACAGGCTACAGCTGCAATACTCTAAATTTCAGCCAGGACCAGGATCTAGAATATAAAATAATATATAATAAAATAGAAATATATTTATTATTCTCCATAAATTTACGACTATTGAACTTTAAAGTTTAACACTCAAATTTGTTATTTAACTTAATAATATTTTTTTTCAAGCTAATTAACACTGTATTATACTATCACTAAAATATAAACATAGTTATATATATTGACGAATCGTCTTTGGACGTAAATTATGTGGGCCGAACTACTTTATAGGTTTCAATTTTATAATTGATTAAATTCTAATTAGGATATAGTACAGACAAATGTTTAATAATATGAAAAATAAATTAAAGAAAGACAAGATTTGTAGAATCATAAATTGCCAAGGACATCAATAACTTCATGCTTACAAAGCCTACCGAACCCAAATCATTCAATTAGGTCGCAAAAACGTGTCAAATCAACTCAATCATGTGTTTTCATCTCTCATTTATTTCATAAAGTAAATTAAAGTAGAACTTTAAGAATAAATAATAATATTTTAGAAAATAATTAGTAAACTAAAGTAAAACATTACGGTAATACATGTACCTTCAAATCCAAATAAATTGCCAATCGTGTTGTTTTCAAATCTTCCAAACAGCGCCACCATTTGCACGAACGATAATCATAGACATTCAACAATTACTCCCCCTGACCAGCGTTATTTTATAAGCGGGGTTTTGACTAATATCAATTTATTAATTAATATTATTCATAAAGTACTAAAAAATAAAACAACAAACAACAAAACATATTAACTAATATTTAAAGCGTTAATAGAAAGTGAAAAATTATTTTAAACTTTATTTGTTTAAGTGCTACTTTTGAATATACGGAAAAAGATTGTTACGCAAATTTTCCTGACAAAATCACTTACAGACTAATTCAATAAAGGAATAATTACACAAAATTAGTTGTATAAAAGTTTTTATAATGATTAAACTAAATGTAAAACTTAGACCATAAACAACGTTGAATCAACGTTGTATATACATTGGCAATATATCCGTATGGTCGTCCATAGTTGAATATTGGTTGAACAACGTCACGACCATATTTCAACGTTGTTTTAACGTTGAAACAAGGTCGAGTGCCTGCTGGGATGTTAAGTCACGGTTGTTATTGTTATCAAGGCTGTCAATTCTTTCAGGACTATGTTTAACATAAACTTCAGATAAAGTCTTACCTCAGATAGACTTCCGTCAACTAGAGAGATACTTGATATCATTATAATACATGAAATAGAACACTCAGCATCACCCATAGAATTTCAATATGCATAAAGCTTGCAAAGCGCAAAACTACACACTCTTTAAATGTCCTCGTAACTAAGAATTAATATTGAATGTAAATGAAATAAAAAAAAATACTTTAAAGAATACGCAGGCAAATTAATGACAAAGTTTAATTATAAATAATCCAACATGAAAGTGTTGTTACATTTAATAGATCTGAGAGTTCAATGCCTAAAGGACCGTTTGTGTATTATATGCCTAATGAGGGCCAATCCACCCTTTCAGGCACTATATAGTACCTTGGGTACATACATGTACGCTTTTGTTCTTTCATTTTCATAGTATCATAAGATTTGTTGAACATGGAATTTAGGTAATATTTGGTGCTTGCAAAATATTGTTGATTAAGCTGAAGGAAATATAAATACTTCCAGCTTTCCTTGCATTTACAGGAATGGAATATGTTAAGACATCCTATTCTGTTTGTAAATTATGTAAATTCAGACATTAAAATTTGAATACTACTTATATAGTAAATTGCTCACATTCTACACATTCAAGAATTTTAAGACATTATACTTCATAGTTATTTGACACGATTGTCTACTTAGGATTACAACAAATGAAATGAATATGAGAAAATAATCAAAAAATATTTCAGAGTACTGAAATAGACTGTTTTGTTATTTCAGTAACTTGTAACCATAGAAACAGAAACAATTGATAGCATTATAATTGTAACTTGTATCTTTGATTATAAGTAATGCAAATCTCTTATGTTTAGTGTAAACTGGGGTAATTTCCAGTATAATTGTAACTATAAATAGCCTCTTCTGGAAAAGAATGATGATACTTCCATGTAATGGCGGCCATTTTAAAAAATGGCTGCCATAGCAACCCTCTTGGAATATATGAAATGGGTCCCATGCCCAAAATGTTTCTTTTGCCTTTATTAATATCTGTGCCAAGTTTCATGCTTTTTCCATTTTCTGAAGTATTATAGCATATTTTGTTACAAATTGACTGGACTATTACTAGAAGTATTCTTTTAGGATGGCATATTTCTAAGCTGGTGTAGATGCTAATATTATCTTTTACTCATTTTGTTGTAAAACAATTGAGTCATTAACAGTCCAAGACATTGGCACAGCTCAGTTATTTCTAGATTATGAGCATACCTCATTCCAAATTTGGTAAGGTCGCACAGCCGAAGGTCTTAAGGTTGCGCAATAGTAAAGGTCGCGCAGAATCAGCTTGCCCAGGCATGCTAGTTCCAAATATGGAGAGGTCGCGCAATAAGAGGTCGCGGAGACTCAAAGAACAAGGTTTAAGTTATTTTAGCTCTTCAGCATCTCAATTGTTGTATAATTTGGTCAAATCAGATTTTATGAATGAGATTCCTTACTGCAGTATATATACAGGGTACTTGGTTCGAATGTTGAGCTATATGTTGTTAAGCTGGAGATATTATATTTCAGTTGTCTGTTCAGTCAGTATTATAAGTTTATAGAATTGTCAATCAGTATTAAGTGAATTGGTTTTATAAGCCATATATAGTACATATATCTTTATTAACGAAAGTATATTTTACACTATTAAATTGCATTATTGAACATATAGCAGTTATAACATGTAAATTTAAATAACTATTATGTATTTTTGTACTTATGTTTGTATTGTAAAAAAGTCTGTATACCTGAACCAGTTGCAGGTCATTTTGAAATTTGTTAAGGTATTGTAAGCACTTTTAAAAGGTCATGCAACATTCAGATCGAGCAATGAGTTATGTGCTAAACTGGTTAGCGCAAGTTTGGTCGCGCGACAGTCTATTTTGCACACCACCATAGCTTGGCAAACAGAAAGGTATTTAAGCTGGGAACTTTTCTATTAGAGTTGCAGTTGGTAAGTTGCAGTGATTAGTTTTGGAGTTAGATTTTGAAAGTAAATTGAAGAAATGTATTTGTTGAAGTTGTAAAGTATTTTAATTTGGTTTTGACTGTTGATTGAAATAAAATGATGCATTATTTTAGTTTACTGCAATAGAAATACTCTTGCTTTCACTTGGACTTGACTTATTCAATATACCAGCATAAAAATTGGTTTACTTTTAAGCGAAAGAGTGAATAAACAAACATTTTCACAAAAGAGAATTTTTGCAACACAGGTGGCAGCGTCGGAATAAAGATTTTTACATGCTTCAGCGGCGGGATAAAGATTTTTTCATGCTTCAGCTTCAGGATAACGACTTTGAATTTTTCTACTTTTGAGTTTAATGGACTCACAAAAAGATGGAAAAGGAATAAGAATCATTGCGTCAAACTGTTTCTTTGTGCTGTTTAGAAATAGGAAATATCTCCAAAGAACTAGTTTTTCATAGTGATAATCTTACAAGTGCATTTAGTGATTTTTGTTACAAAGTGAATAAAATTTAAAAATGAAAAATAATGACATCAATTAATTAAAATCATATAAAGCAAAATGACGTGCTTCTTTGTTAGACGATGACACTTATGTTTTAAAAGAAAGTCAGAAATATGAGACCTTAGAAATCTGCTAGATCTGGATCAGCATTGCGTCTTGAAAATTCAGAACTTACAATGGATTAACGTCAACAACATTTCAGAAAAATTGATGAAAATGAGGATTTACAAGCTAATTTAACTGATGCATTGGCAAATATTGAGAAATTAAATGAATCTGTTAGAATTTTATAAACTGAAAAAGCTGGATCACAAGAAATTATTGAAAGTGAAAATGAACAATTTCGGAGAGATAAAGAAAATATGAACAGTCTATATAAGACAACACAGATGAATAGAGAAAGACAAAGCCAGAGATTGTCAAAGGAATTAATGAATTACAAAGTATTTTACAATCAAAAGATATTGAACTTTATCGCCTTCAGAACATTGTATTACGAGAAAGTAACCTAGACATTCTCAGGATTATAATATTCCACTACAAAAGCAGGTTACTTTTGATGGTAAAACATCATACACCGCATTCATATGTCAATTTGCTGTATTGGCTGAGACATGCCAATGGAGTGATAAAGAGAGAGCATTTCGCTTGCTCATTAGTCAGAGGGATGATGCAGCAGAGTTTGTTTTCAACCAGGTCAGTCCTGAAACTCTACAATCTTACAAACAGCTTGAGCAATGTCTAGCAGCAAGATTTGTAAAGACGAGCTACTGCCTCTTATCTGATGGAGCTCGAAAATGTTAAGCTTCGCTCAAGGGAAACACTCGTGGAGTATGTTGCAGATATAAAGTGTCTGGTTCGAAAGGGCTTCCCCACTGCAGATGAGAACACTATTGGTATACTTTGTTTACGGTATGTTATTAGAGGTGTTAGTGGCTACCAGATGGCTCTGGCTATAGGGATATTTTGTCAGCCTATTATCAGATTGAATTTGATGAGGCTGATCGTCCAAAGACAGCCTTCACTACCAAATTTTGTTGATTTGAATATTTGGTTATGCCATTTGAATTATGTTTTGCACCGTCAACATCCAACGATGTATGGAATTAGTAATTAGAGGTCTTCAGTAGGACATTTTGCTGATATACCTTTACGATTTGATTATTTTTGGTCAGACATTTGAAGAACATTTGGATATTCTTAAAACAGTTAACAATATGATAAACAAGATCAACAAGGAAAGGCGGCGCTCAATGAACGCAACCCCCACAAGTTTGTATTAGTGTGGAATGAAACTGAAGGCAAGCAAATGTGTATCGAAAATCCAATATGATATGCGAGCAAAAAATTGAATAAGGCGCAAAGACGCTATTGTGTAACACGACGTGAACTGTTTGCAGTTGATTTGTTACTATGTTTAAACAGTATTTGTTAGGAAGTTCGTTTTTAGTTAGAAGTGATCATTCCTAATTAAGATGGATTATGTCCTTCAAAGAACCAGAAAAACAGATGGCATCGCAAGGGATCTAAGCATGCAAATCCTGACCCTTGTTCGTGTGCTTGTAATAGTGGTCACTCACTTCTAAGTGAGTTTAAAGTGAGCCTCCGTGTTGAGGCTGTAAAGAATGTGTGTGAAAAAAGCAGGAACAGTAGTTGGCACTTACAGATCTTGATGATGTGGTTCCACTGGTGTCTAAGAAAATCAAGCGAGACAAAGGAAATGGTGTTCCTGCCGACTTAGTTAGGGACTGTTCTGCATCAGTGCTGAATTTTTTGTTTGTTTTTGCATTGTATCTTGGAGCGTTTGTCAGGCAATTTGATCAGAAATTTCGTGGTTGTGAGAAATTTGTTTCTGTGATAAGACTTGGAATGGAGGAGAAACGTGCGCTTAAGTCTGGTGCTGATGATAATATTGATTTGATTGATGCCACCAAAAAAGATATGGCACAGGCATCACATGCAGGGGGTCTGTACCCAAATGGTGACATTTCTTCTGAAAAGATATATAAGTTCTCAAATTGGGTAGGTTCGTATACATGTACTATCACTGTTACCATCACTTTTACGTAATCAAGTTATTAAAGTTTCACATAATGCTATTCTATCTGGACATTTAGGGGTCAGGAAAACACTGGCAAAAATAAAAATGAACTTTTACTGGTTTGAAATGTCATCTTCTGTGAAACTATGGATTAAACAGTTTGCTTTCTGTGGAGCCAGAAAGAAACCAAATAAGAAAGCTTAGGCACCATTACAGGAGTATCATGTTGTGTTTCCTATGGACAGATTCTCAACAGATATTTTGGATCCGTTTCCCATTTCAAGAGTAAAAACAGGTACAAGTTAGCGGTTATGGACAATTTTACTATATATGTTGAATGTTACGCTATTCCAGACCAACGTGCTGAAGCAGTTGCAAATAAGTTAGTGTTCGAGTATTTATGTAGATTTGGATTACCGCTGGACTTACATTCAGATCAAGGAAAGAATTTTCAGTCTGAATTATTTAGACAAATGTGTTGTTTATTGGAAATAAATCAAACAAGATGTACACCATACAGAGCATCTTCTAATGGTATGGTGGAACGCTTTAATCAGTCATTGCTTTACCTTATTACTACCTTATGTGAATGCAAAAGTGATACTACCAGTACTGTTCCTCAGATTCAAACAGTACAATAGCTTGTGCAACATCTGCAATAACTAGTACTCTATCTAGTCTAATGATTAATCGTTTACCAACACTTACTAGTGTGTCAACTTGCATAAATAACATTACATTGCATCTCTGGAATAACAACTTTGAGTGATATTTGTGTTGTTGGTGACATGGACAGTTATGAAGTAAATATGATAGTCTACATTTGCACACCACCCTAGCTGGGCAAACAGAAGGGTGTATAAGCTGGGAACTTTTCTATTTGAGTTGGAGTTGGGAAGTTGGTTAGTTTTTGGAGTTAGTTTTTGATAGTAACTTGAAGAAATGTATTTGTTGAAGATGTTAAGAATTTTACTTTGGTTTTGACTGTTGATAGAAAATAAAATGATGCATTATTTTGGTTTACTGCAATAAATATAATCCTGCTTTCACTAACATATGACTTAACCGAGTCTGCAATTCTCTTGTAATTTTGTTGTGATTAATGCTTCCGAAGGATCATTTTGTTTCCATATGTTTATTAATTATACCAGCATAAAAATGGTTTACTTTTAAGCGAAAAGATTGAATAAACAAAGATTTTCACAAAAGAGAATTTTTGCAACAGTATAATAAAATCAACTAGTTATTAAGCATAGATACCTTGACTACATGAGCTGCCGTACCAACCGGGCTCACAGTTTCCTACAAGACAGTCACCGTTTCTTTTATTACAAGACGTATTATTGTCACAGTGGCATTCCTTTTTACATTCATCACCAAATGTTCTGTATGGACACTCTAAAAACGAGCAATATTTACAACGAATATACTGCTGTACCATATTTGTTCTTTATAAGCGGAAGTTGAATGGATAAAAAGTACATTTTAATTGATATTCAGAAGAGAATCAGCAATAAGTCTTTTTCCATAAAAGATATACGTCTTTAATTTCTTTCACACATTTGATCGTAAAATGATTAAAAGTGTCAAAAGATGTTTGAGACTTTTTGCAATTTAAATTTTAAAAAGTATGCGTGTTATTATAATATAGCTTTTATATGAGCATTAGTCCAACATATGTAAGCATGTCAACATATAAAAACTTTTAATTCAAACACGACTTAAAGAGACGTGTAGGAGAAAATTAAAATTTTGGGTGTTTATTGGTTTACAGCTACGAGATTGACATAAAGAAAAGATAAAAGCGTATTCTGATTTTCTTCGTTATAAAACTCATCTTTACAATCTATCAAACATTCAATGAAATGAAATTACAAAGTATGTTAACTTTCAACAACTGACATGAGAAGTCCAAAGCATACATGTTCTAAGCAAATGACTGGATTATAAGTGAAGCCAAAATGATTACATTAAAAACAAAAACAATTTTTGAATAAATATTGACCAATTACCTTGACTGCAGGAATCGCCCATCCAACCTAAATCACAGCTTCCGGTGCTGCACATACCATTGCTTTTATCACATGGTAAATTGTTGGCACAGTGACATTCTTTTTTACATTTTTGACCAAATGTTCCATGAGGACACTCTTAACAAAAACAAATATGAATATCAAGCATTTTAAATAAGATCGTTTGTTGACCGTCTGTTTATTGTTACTTAATTACTAACAGAAGTGACAGAAGTGCTCATTATATACCATGGTCTTAACACTATAGATTTAATAAAGAATAATCAATAAAGAAAACTAAAAACGGCAATATTGAAAATGTTGAAGAGCGTGTTCGTAGACCGTACTGAAAGGTACAAGATACTGCCCATGTTTACTAGCACCGACTTAAGCAGAATACAACATATAAACTTTGTAATTGTGAAATGTTGAATGTAGTAACATCCGTAGACCATTATTCTTAAACACTGGTTGAAATAAATATTCTTCTAAAGATAAAATAAGGATTGTTTTTTTTATGTATTAAATAGCTCTTAAATCTAAAAAGAGGAAAACAGAATCCCAAAGAAAATCCAAGACGACAAAGTAGAAATAAATGGTGCAGGCTCGGTTTAGCTGAGTCTGCAACCTTTCGGTTTTGCCATGTTGGAAATAGAAATAAAGAGAATCCCATAAGAAAACGCGGTACGGCAAAATTTTTAATTTTGCATTCATAGTTTGATTAGTCTGTTCATGGAAGGTAGTGGTAATGGCACAACCATCAGCAGATGTGTTCAAAAGACTGTCATCATAGAATCTTCAACATGACATTTTAGTGTCAATCTACGAAAAAGTCTGCTTTTATTACCTTTCCGTGTTTTCCGAATTATTGCCCCTACAATGAAACAAAACTACTGCCAAATGAACAAATTGTTTGAATCACAACAAATACTTGAATTTTCTTTTCGGCGACCGAAGTAGTGCCTTCTGAATTTAGCATTACTTTCCCATGTTGATCTCTACTCTTGTTTATGATTTATAACAATTACAATTAAACAGCTGTCTTATTAATAGTTGACTATGTTTCTAAATGCTGTACTTCACCTTCATTGCAAGCAGACCCAGTCCACCCGGGTAAACATAAAGGTGTCTGACATTGTCCAGAGCTTCCATGACATCCCTTAATGTCTGCACAATGACATCTTTGGGAACAAGATTCTCCAAACCATCCAATATTACAAAGTTTATCTGGAATACAACGATTGACAGCTTAATATTATATCTAATTATATATCTATAATAGAAAGTATTCATTAATTTGTCGATTAATGAGTTAAGTTGAAAAAAATTGCAGATGGTTAGTCTTTACCACAATTTAAAGTGGTTTTAAGTTGTTGGAGCGTTTACAAAACATTTACTGGTAAATATTGACGATTGCAGGACCTAAAATGACATTTTGAAGCCATTTTTTTAAATAATTAGTGTATCCGCCAAGTGATTGGATGGTTGCCTCAACTCTTCTCCTCAAATTACCTATCAGGTGCATTTTGCCATTATTGGTGCAGAGCTTGTTCCATTTGTTGCAGGTTGGTGTCATGTCAACAATGAGGCAAAATGCCGGATGTACTGGTGTATAATATGTAACATTTGGAAATAACTTACGTATTGTAAAGCAAAACAAAATTTAAACTTTTTCCATTTAATGATATTTTTAAATATCATTATACACACTTTGTTCATAAGAAACTATTGGTAAAGTAGGTATGGTTCTAGTGAAATAATATCAGGCATAACATGTATGTATATATAAAAATTATTTACATTAGATTAAAGAATAAAACATTTATTTTGACAATTGAAGGTAGTAGTATCTTCAAATTACCTTCAGAGTAAAGGATAAATTCACAAAGTGTGAGAATATTACGATAAAGATAAATTCTGAAACTCTGCGCAATAACTGGTTTATCTAGATGATGGATAAAATGCGTCGAGTGTATGATATTCGGTAATGTGAACAACAATTGTCCATGACTGTATAAACAATCTGATGTATTACAGGCATACACCTCAGCACCTTCTAATTGCTCGTTGCTACCTGCAATATTTAATTAATATAGATCAAAAATGTTATTTAAATAAATAAAGTATATAGTTCCCTTCTATAATTTGATATAGACAGTGAAAAATAAATAGTAACATCCTTTATCAAAGTGTTTCGTTTGTAATTAAAAGCCCTCAAAATGTAGTTCTGACAAATTATATTACATTTGAAAAGCATGATTTTGAATATCAAGGTCAATTAAGATCATGTTCAGTTAAGCCTTCTTACGGCATTGCCCTAAAAAGATTTAAATATGTATAAGATTGGTTGAAGTGTAGAAGTGCAAAAATAGGACATTCTATGTGTAGAAATAAAACAAAGGACTTTGTATTTAGAAATCACAAAACCTCACAAAACTTCGTTAAAATTCTCCTTTGAAAGCTGTTGATAACTTTGAGGAGTTCCGGGAAAAAGCAATTGTTTCGGCCGCTCTGCAACATTCACTAAACTGAAGCGTTGTATTTCTTTTTCAGAAAACCTTATTAACAATTTTAAAAAAATACATATTTGATATTAATAGGAAATATTGTATACCTAAATCGCTTCTCCCATATATTTCCACAGTGTAAATCTTGTATTTTTCTCTGAGATCTACTTGCCACCACGATGGGGAAGGCGTTGCCATTGTTACACTACAGCACTGACAATGGTTTATGTCATAGTTATCTCGTCCATCAATCGCATTGTGTGAAGGGTTACCCATAAAATTGCTGGATTGGCTTGTAATTGCAGTGTTTCGTAGAAGGTTAAGCAGCTTTATTGCTATAGGTAATTCAAATCGAATTTGTTGGGAGTTGTTTTTTTTTTATTTTGAAGATCATAGGTATACCAACATAATCATTAAAAATAGTTTGGCTTGTAAAGTTTATGTGAAATTAAGTTTGATTTTCACATAATGTATAAATTACATATAAACATTTGAAGCACTTCACTACGTTAACAGTTATGTTAAAGATGTTTGTAAACGACAAAGACCTGCTTTTATCGTGAGTTTAACCGAAATACGTAAATGTTCAATAAAGGAAGAGGCGAATTCATAATGCTATCGTGACTTACAAAAAATAACACTTTGATGTTTTGTTAGGACACGTTCTATTCTATTCTTTTAAGTTTTAAAGTACACATGACGTTTAAAAACAAGGACACGCTTTGAAGAAATTATCATCAGAAACATAAAACAAAATCATAGTACAGATTTTTTTAAAGTATTATAACATGTTTCGCCAATTACAAATGCCAACATTTTACATGGAAACTGCATAATGTAAACTTTATGTACTTACTAGCTTGAACAATATGAATCTCGCATATTGTCAACACACTTACACTTGGACGTCGTATCATCAAATATCTAAACAGGTATGTAGTTTGGGGTTGTAGTACAAATGTGTAACTGCCAACATTTGGACCGCCTTTATATAGTAATGTTCCACTTATCGCTGTTATTGTCGTATTACTGACAAATACGGAAATGTTCTGGTACTGCGAATCGCTGCCTTTAACAATAATGAATAATTTCAAATCACACGGAATCATATCACTTACATAATAAAGAAAAGAAAGTCTTGTGTTTATAAAAAGCTTAACAAGTAGACGGAACTTTTAAGATTATTTTCCTTTAATGTTGCTAGAGGTTTCTGTAGTGAAAGTGGTATCGTTTTTGTGTGTGCATGTTTTGTTCGTTTTAACATAACGTATATATTGAATGCGATAAAGGAAGTATTTTATTTTTGACAATTGAATGTGTCATTTAAAATGGCTGCTTAGATGAACGCTTAAACTCGATATCGTGTATGTAAAATTTGTACCATAATATTTTTTAAAGATAGAAAAACCTGAAATCTGGCAAAAAGCAACGTTAAGTTGGAACAGAATTACAAATATACACTATGGCTAAAAAACTAGATAGTCGACTTTTTGCCTCGTTAACATAAGAATAGCAAAAACAAATACTCTTCAATATACGGAAATAACCGGTTGACAAATTGTTTAATATTTTGAAAATATGCACGAATTCATTCAAAAATATATCTGAACAAATATCTAAATTGTTCAGTCCGTTTCAGACGTTATTCATTACAATAACACATATTATTACTTCCTAGCCATATACATAAGAAAATGAATTTAGTGAAAGATATGAGCCTACAATTTGAAAGTGTTTATAAAAATGAACGAACCATACATTTAAAAGTTAAGTTCTTTCTTTATTATTTTTGTTATAGAATAAACAAGAACTATCTTATTTTTGTTTGCTTTTGAATCCGTTCCAGAAAATAGCTTATACTGGGCAATATGTGTGTTAAATTTCTTGCACAAGAAAGCGCCCCATTAACTCTGACGGATTTTGAACCCGCGTTCCGAGAAAACATTAATATATTAGTCTGGCCGCCACCATGGAATGATTAAAAAAAGAGAACCTGGAATGTTATTTGATTCAACGCGTTCAATATATTTAGTATTAAACCTGCACTAATATATTTTTTTTATTTATGATACTATCATATGAACGTCATACTTCCATCTGTTCGTCCAAATATCCTAATGACACTGGCTCTATATATTCCGCCCAAATCTAATTGTAGCCATGGTGATTCAGTGCCTAATGTCGAAGCACAACACCTGCATGTGTTTGGGTCTCCAAGATAGATATTGTCTACAGCATTGTAACTATCCCAGGATGTTTCCGGAACATTATAATTGCTGGTACTCGACATCGTTACTGACACTTGACCCTTTATTCTTTGAATGAGATCGTCTTCCTGCCCTTTTCATAGAAGAAAATCAATACAGACGGCAGCATCCTAATCTTATATTGTTTAAATACCGAAATATATTGTCTTTAAATAATTATAAATCGATTATGGGAGATGATCCAAATAAAACAAATGACCTTATATACTAAAAGTATTTTGTATTGTGACATGATAGAAAACTGTTGATAGTTGATAGCGTTTCCTATTTAACTTATTGAGGTCGCTGACATAACTATTCCTGTATGCCTTTGTATTCATATTAAGCTGTATGTATTACTCGAAATTTCGATATCTTTAAAATAAAGTAAATAATGATCATATTTATTAAATTGAGACTGACTTACTTGTATTTTGTGTCAATATTCCCTGACAGAGTAACACAAGTGTAAACATGAAAACAAACATCATCATTAAGTATGTCTGCTGCTAAAGAAATGACCTGTGGAATGAAAAATAAAATTAAAACATTGGTGGCACCTTAGATATTTGATTTATACTTTACTTACAATTTTAATGCATAAGATCATTGTTTTTCTGTTCTTGTCAGGTTTGCTTTTATTATCATTTGGCGTTGGCCTATTGGCTAAAAATTCTCAATTTCTTAATCATTGTTTCAAGCACATCTCAGGTCACTGTTAACATGACACTAGTACTGGTTGATTCCTGGAAGCGGACTCAAAATTGATTGATAAAAGTTGCATGAACTTGTTTCGCAATCAAGTTAAGATATATATATATGTTTGAAAAAATGACATTGTATATCATGTAATTACACAAGTAACCTTTTTTTAGATACTATACTGAATGCTTTCGGACTAGTACTCATATTGGACTAGGTAGTAGTTGAGTCTTTTAACGCTTTTGCAACAATGCACAAGTAAAAATCTTACTTAATTAATAATATTTTCATCTAAATCATTGGATAGAACAGGATCGTGTGATATGTTTTTCAAATAAATAATATATAAAATTAACTCTTTGAAACTTATATATTTGGAACAAGTGAAAATGACATTATACCCATTTTTTCATTGTCAAGTTGGGCTTAACTGACTATATATTTCAAAAGATTAACTGTTATAATGGTGATTGACCAACAGTTATTACTGTATATTGCTTAGAATAAAATATAAATATGCCTACAATAAAAAGACGGTACCAGTCTATTTCTAAACTTTACCTTTAGATACAGAATTTCCTTGGGCCTCGTGAGTTATTTATCGTTCATGCAAAGTAAATTATAAAAATAAAAATAATAATTTCAAATTGTAAACTAATTTTGACTTGTACCTGTTCACTCACTTTTTACCTTTGAACGGCCTAATGCCAACTTAATATTGTTTTTGTAAAGTAATAATTCCAGAAAGCAAGACAATAAGGAATATAAAATTGAAAATGAACAGAATCCCTCAATAACTAATGTTGCATATAAAACCAAAATACAAAAAAATAGTGTAAGGAGGTGCATTCTGGGGAGTTTGAATTGATGGTGTTTAGATAATTCAATTGAATTTTTTCAAACCTAAACAAGTCTATCCCGTCTAATATGATATATGCGGAAACAGTTGTTCCACCACTGAGTGCGCATATTTAACACAGAGAAATTGTGTTTTGGGCAAGACATACTGAAAATATCCAAAGTGATGAACCTACAAAATTGTCATTAAATGTATATATTTTCTTAAGTAAAATATAGCTAAATCATTTTAGAAAGAGAATATTAAACAATATTTATGTGAAACTGTGTATTTGTGGGATTTTGGTACATAGAAAGTTTTAGCAGTAGTATATCAAAATTCATTAAAGGTAATTACGCACAAAACTGTCGGCATGAACTAAATGTTACCTTTGCATGTAAGATAAACGTTACTTATAATATAACATCTAGGAATAAATATTTCTTTTGACAAGAAATCAACACCGTCTAATCGAAATAAGAAGTCTAAATGAAATAAGAAGTTTGCAGAATATATCTGCTCACGACCGTAAATGCAATATTTGTAGCGGTATCGGCGATGAATTTCATTATCTCTTGCATATCCAGAATTTGAAAATAATAGAAAAATATACTGAGATAAAATAGAGAAAAACATAATCTGTAACGAAAGGTTAACATGGCAAAACTGAAAATGTGAAAATGCAGGCTCTGTTTGATTCTTTTTCGTGGACAGTAACGGTTATCGCAAGCTACCGTCCATGTCGCCTAACATCGGCTTATGCAGAATTCAACAGTTAACATGATCTGGTAAAATTTTGAAATTTGAAATATCCGCAGATGTGTCCATATTGCGGTAATCATGGAAACTCGTCATTCCGTGAAAAACGTAATTTTGACCTCAGATAAAAAAAATAAATGTACCCTAAACGAGAAAACAATGCGCGAAACTAATTAAAAATAAAATATTAGAAGGGAAACTGCTAGCATCTGAAGATACAGATAAACTAAACAATCTAAGTTCGTTTTTTTCAATTTGATATCATGATGCAATATTTTAGAACATGGTTTGTGTAAAAAGACATCTTTAGATCATGTTTACTTTAATATTCTTAAACAAGTTTTTAATTATGGGTGGGGGGATACGGGGAGAGATGTATACGGGGATGCTTGGATGGATGGATGAATGGATGATTTTGTGCAGATTTTGCATAAACTGAATCTTAAATTTTTATTTTATAAATTATTATATCATAGCTATTCATTTACAAGGGTAAAATATGATAACAAGATCAACAAGGAAAAAATCTTGAAACAGAGTGGTCCCTCGGAAGTTTTAATCACAACAAAATTACATGAAAATTGACTCGGTTTGATTGAGTCTGTACATGAGGAATAATAATTAAGTGCAACATCCATCACGTCCCCTTGCACCGACTGGAGCGGTACTCAATTCTAAACACTTCAATGAACGCAACTTAAGTTAACGAGACGCGTTCTTACTGTCGTCCGGGTTTTTCGGACCTTGATGTAGTTCCTTATTGCCATGTAATAAAGCAGTTTGTAATTAACAAATTCCGATTGGTCGTGATCTGTATTAATCATCAACAATATCAAAATCGTAGTATACGGCTCATCCACACTATTCTTTATGAAAAGGGAATGATTTAAGTGTGGTATTTGGAATGTATCTGGTACTTTAAACAGGCACTAGGTGCGTACTTTGATCAATTAAATGTTACAACTTAGAAAATAAATTCAAGTGAAATTCGGACCACATTTTTCAGCTGCCAACTACACTTGACATCTGCTGTTGTGAAGTATAAAATTGTGAAGTATAAAATCTGAAAAAGGGTGAGAATATCGCAACAAAATATCAAAAAGCTGCAGATTCGGTTTGATTGAGTCCGTACAGTTATAATGAAAAAAAATGAAACATTCCTCACGCCCCCCAGCACCGATTTGAGTGGTACTCACTTTTCATCTATTAAAAGTTCCAGAATCAATGATCCCGAGGGACCAGACACATTATAAAACCACTGTATATAATAGAAATTTATAAACGACTTTACTTACGAATTAGGTAGGCGTCATCACACATCTAGAATCCACTACTTGTATGTGATAATGTTGCGCTCAATTACTTTACCTAATCAAATCTTTTATCTGTTAGATAATTACTTTTACAAATAACGATAATAAGTACTTCTCTTGATAGATAAAGTAACAAGGGTACTTTAATGGGGTGCATTGCAAAATTTGTGATAAACAGATTTATTGTCACGTCCTCCTTGTCTCCTTGCCGTTGGTCCTTGAAGCTGGGTCATGCAGGGTGCGTGCATTGAACGCCGCCTTTCCTGGTTGATCTTGTTATGTCATATTTGATGCGCCTATACCCCTTTTATTGAGTTATTTTCGTACATTTGTTTCATTACCATAATAACAGAATTAAATAAAAACATACTATAATTTAAACCCCTTGTTATTTAAATATACCCACTTAATATGATGTTGTACAGGTCAAATATATTTTATTTAAATTTATGAAATATAAATTTGAAAGTACACGGAATCAAAATTTATCTTTTGTAGGGATTACGTTTTAAGATGTTATTCTGTGACAATTTAAAGCTGCATTTTGATATCATTAATATTCAGTTGACCTAAAAATCCCTGAGCTTAGATATTTGGAATGCATCATCAATTTTCTACAAATGTTATTTTAATCATGACTTTTTGTAAGTATATAGGCTGAATTAATATCGGGACTTCATATCTTGAATGTAACTTTTCCTTCTTGATCATTGTCATAAATATAGATAATTTAGCCTTGCAGATCAGAAGTTATCTGTTGAATCAGATAATATTTAAAGTTACTGGTGTGTTTAAATCTGGATGGTATAACCCGGAAGTTTAAACTTATCTAAAGATAATATTCAATTCGTACACTCCTCGTGATTGTGTCACTATAGACAAAGAAGAAAAAAACCGGTGTTCAACTGCCCATAAACACTGGTTAGGGACTACTTGTATATAGGACTGTTACGTTTTCTCCCTCATTATATTGTTTTCAAATCCTTTTAAAGCAACAATAAAAAAGCATTTTCTTGATATTTTCAGTTCTTTCATACAATAATGAAAAAGTATGAAGAAGTATCACACATACACTAACGGCACAGATTTGATCCATATCAGTAAATATATATTTTGACAAAACGGCGCCAATCCGTAAGCAGCGTAATGACGTCATCCTTAAGTATATAACTCATTCATAAACGCGTTATAATGACGTCATTTCAAACATACAAGAATGATTAATTGGGCACTGATGTAAACACTATAGACGTAAGATTTTATTGTTGAAAATTTGATAAAATAACTTTTTTTTTGCTATCATTTCTTTTGTTTGATAACTTCTATATCTTAGCAACAGTAGGGTGCGAAATCGAACAACGTTATACGAAAATCGGAAGTAATCACCGCTTGAAAAAATAAAATTAATGATTTTCCTTATTTTATCTTGTTAGAATCGAAATAATATCGGTCTTAGCGATGTTTATCGGCTATTTAAAACCGGTTTTGTCGTTTTGATGCGAAAAAAAAAATAACCACTCTGGCTGACACGGTTTGACCGCCTCTGTACATGAGAGAAAATGAAAAAAGTGGTGTTTTCCTCACGCCCCTTTGCACCGGCTTGAGCGGTTCCCAATTTGCAACACTAAAATGTCGGAATCAATTACCTTGAAGGAACGACACTGAAGTGAAGAACGGGGTAAAATTACAGCTGCCACACTGGACTTTCCAATTATAAACATTTGGTTCAGAAGCATTAATCATCCCAGTGTAGAAACAGAACCTTTTTATTGCAACTTGTTAAACATACTCTATATCAAACTCATACTTTACGTGTAACTGCAATAATTTTATACGGTCTTGTTGTATTTAAACAAGATAGACAATTTTACTTTTCCACTATCTGTTTAAATATAGTGTGATGTCCCTTTATCTGTTGATAAGTTTCTTATCAATTAACTTCGCTTAAATGCGTAAGAGGCCAGGAAATACTGTTTTCTTCATTGCACTAAATAAGCCAAACTTGTCAGCTAGCTTAGTGATTTCTAATTGTTTAATTTGTGAACCAAAATATCTATAATATAATTCCATGTAACCTTTTTCCACATGCTTTGCACATATGATAGAACACTATCCTGAAAACGATATAGAATATGTTAACTTTATTGTAGGAATTTAAAACTCAATTACAACCCGTCCACTTCGTTATTTTTAAGAAACAAAACACAATATGCCTTCATTGACTGTTATTTGTCTAGTAAACATTTTTCAATACTTCCAGGTACCCAAGTCATAGAGGATATTAAAATTTTGTTTCTTTTGCATGTAAGATTGAAATATAATTTCACTGAGTGAACACCAGATGCAATATTTTCACGAGTGGCGTAGCCACGATTGAAAATATTAACTGCAAGCGTCGCGTCCCAAAGCTAATTTTGGGAGCGTCGTTGCCATTTGGCAGACAGCGAACTCCGAACATGACTTATTATACTTAGGTCTTTTAATGAAGTAATTTAAAGTGATGGTTTTACCATAGACATATGGCTTGGTCGCTGATTCCCAGGATCAGGCGCTAATGTTTACGGCAAAAAATTTAAAACGTGCATTTAGTTGTATTGATTTGTTTAAAACCCTTTGGGGCGCAGTATTGATTTGTTTTAAAGCCCTTTGGGGCACATATATTCAGTGCTAAAGTTTACTCATTTAAACATTTTCGAGCAGTCAATTAGCCTTTAATGACATTCACTTTAAAGCCTCATTTCGGGCGTATTTTCAGCCTCAGTTCAGGCGTAGTTTAAAGCCCCAATTCGGGCGTATTGTTGTGTATAGCTTTTTGGACGGTTAACGGATTGCTTTAAGGTCGCTCCTAACGACTATTTGTTTGGTGACTGGTTAACCTAGTGGGGTTAACATGATGAGCGCGGGAACCATGCCGAAATACATCCAGACAGAAGATAATAGGAAATCTGCTATTGCTTGTATATTTGTTGAATAAATTTTGTTAACTCGCATACAGTTTTATGTAATATTTAGGTCGATGGGATGTTGAGCAACGGAAGTGCTTGAATGAAAGCAGGCCTTGCCAAAAGGTTATTAGTAGCCACAGCACATGTTATGGTGTGGATTAGAATTTAGAATATCGGCTTTCATTCAGGTTGGCGTTGTCCGACAACTAATCGTCCTCGAATCTCCCAATAAAATAGTTGGTGTTCACGAATGAAATATATTTCAATCTTATATGTAAAACAAATAAATTTTCTTTTCATTTCATGCTTTTTAAGTGATTTTAAGTACTTTTTTACTTATTTTGCCGCGTAACGTCGCGCATTCTCCCATGTGACGTCATCACATCATGACGTCACATTATCAATTTTGAAAAATAAGTCTGTTACATTTCTCTAATTTTGTTACATTTTTAACATTATGTATGATGACATCGACTTTCTTTTCCTAAAGAATCAAAATTTACGCATGACGGCATATATTTCTGCCTGTTATTCCATTCAGTTATGATTTTCCTTTCATCCGCATTCAGATATAGTCCGGCTACAGTGAAAATTATATTATATAAATTTCTCTAGTGGTTTATCAGAATATAATCATCTGATATATTACAATAAAACACTGGAAAGCATGAAATAAATTTTCGTAATCTTTTCTTTGCAATTTTCATGTATTTTTGTCGTAACATGAGCAATCCGTCTAAAGGACAATCCTTTCATGATTTTTACACACCTTTCTGTTTATCTTTTTTTTACTTCTAATGAATTCGAAAGCAAAATCAAATTATAAATAGAAAAGCTTATTGACTAATATGAATTGTTTGTTGCGTAAACTAAACGTAGAAATGAAGAAGATATCTAAGGTATGTATTGCATAATTTACGACAATGGCGTTCTTAAACATGTACCGATAATTACATACTTTATAAAAGCAACATTAAGCATTTCTCATTTTGAAGCAAAAGAAAATATTTGACAAAGGTTTATTTTTTAATCTTTTAGTTTACAAATACATATTTATTTGATTTCCTTTAAATGTATAAATGAATATAAGGAAAACCATGCGTGAAACGTTTATCACCTAAATTAATTAAAATAATGAACTTATTGAGGCTTAGAGGTCGCCATTACCCGTTTGTATTTCTATACAAATTCACGTAATTCGATAACACTTATATGCATAAATATATAGGAACGTGTGAATCGCTGCGGTGAATATATTTTCCCCTGTAATGAATCTCTTTTTTTCTTCTTTTTTTTTAATGTCTCAAATTTGTATAAGAACAAATTTAATTTTAGTAATTAAATTAAATTTAATTTAATTAAGAATCCACAGAAAAATGTTGTGTTAACACTAAGGAGTCAGCTTCGTAATACACATGCATCGTCTCTTTAAGTCATTCAAAATATCAGAGATACAGAAAGATGAAAAAAGTATTCGTGATTTGGCGGCCATTTTGGATTTTCGGTCTTTTACATACATGACTTCAAACTTGATTTTAACATTAACTGAACGAGTAAACTAACTTTTAAACTCGGTTTACTAACCTTAATACTTTGTTAAATGCCCTTTGAACCTTATAACCTGCATAATTCTCCGTGGTATCGACTTGTACAGGCTCTGAACATAGGCGGGTGTAATCTCTTGCCAGATCCGAAAAATTTCTTCATATAATATCTGCTCACTGTTTATGATAACTGTACTGTTTGAAAGTTTCCGTTTAATATATAACCAGATATTTTCAATTATGTTTAAATCAGGTGATTGTGCTGGCCAAAACATAGATTTTATACCGTTTCTGGTCTTATAAAGATTGACACTGCGTGCACGATGAACAGGTGCGTTGTCGTCCTGAAAAGTGTAAAAGTTATCGGGGAAATGACGAGCAATAACTGGCCAAAGATTTTCTTCTAAAATTTCCTCGTATTTTTGAGCATTAATGTTACCACTGACTTTCGCTAGAGTACCAACACCATACCAAGTGACACACCCCCATATCATTACTTTGATCACCTTCTTGTTATTGGAAGATTTCGGAGTCAATAAATCAGGTCTATACCCTTCGTCACGCTTCCTCCATATTAAAACTCTATTGTCACTGCCTATTACAACTTGACTTTCATCAGAAAATATCACACGATCCCATTCACCTACTACTTTAGACCTTCTTTTCTCTCTACACCAAGAAAGGCGCTTTGCTCTATATACCTTTGACACCATAACTATTTTCTTACTCACTCTTTTAGAAAATCCATGTTTATGTAAATGATTTTGAACAGTTCTCTTACAAACTTGCTTTGCTCTCCCCTCATTAAATTTACTCGTTATGTCTGATAATGAAGCCCGACGATTGCACTTTACAGTCCTTTCAAGATGGCGATAATCTCTGTCCGTCACTGATCGAGGTCGGCCTGATCTTTGTAAGTTTTCCACTGATCCTGATGATTTGAATTCTTTTAAAACAGATTAAAATCAAATGGTACTGTGAGGTTTCTGTAAAGTTCTCGATATTTCCGCTATTGACATTCCATCATTATACATACAAACAGCAATATTTTTTACATCAATGGTCAATTCTGAACCTTTTCTACCCATTTCAAAATGGATTTAGCTCAATACAGGATTGGAGCAATACCTCTAGACGCTTGCAGAAATCATGATCACAAAATAGACAAATATCGTTTTTTTTCGCCGATTTTTACATTTTTCCTTGATTATCGTACTTGATTCGGTGTGAAAAGATGAATTAGA
This sequence comes from Ruditapes philippinarum, assembly GCF_026571515.1. Lineage (NCBI taxonomy): Eukaryota > Metazoa > Mollusca > Bivalvia > Venerida > Veneridae > Ruditapes > Ruditapes philippinarum. The sequence goes on along the minus strand of NW_026860300.1, from coordinate 57,771 downwards.
CCTGTTAAAGTTCTTTCCGTTGGGTTAAAAGACCAGATTTTAGCATTTTATCATTCAAGCGCCTTGTCCGGTATATACCGGAATACGGTATTTAGTGTGGTGCTCCAATCCTTTTTTTAGTCACAGCCTTTCAAAATAAGCGCAGAAGTAAACATTCAGTGACGTTTTTCCAGCATAATTTTACGTCAGTATTATTATTTGGCGCGCTTTTCATCTAGTATTAGGTTTAATGTCTTTTTAAAACGTTTCCTTGCATATAATAAAAAGAAAATTTGCTTAGTTTAGTGTAAGATCGAAATATATTTCACCTTGTGAACACCAAAAGTTTATATTCCACTCGTGGCTGCGCCACTCGTGAAATATACCTTTTGGTGCTCACTCGGTGAAATATTTTCCAATCTTACACTGAACTAAACAAATATCCTCTATTTATTTTATGCTTTTAAGTGGATTACTGATTTACCCGCGAAAATTATATTTGATAATTTCACAGTGAAAATTATCAAAATATAATTTCACTTTTTTCAATGACGAAACTACTTTTTTAAGATTTTCCCCATGTGGTACCTCAATTTTATTTTTACTGACAATTCTGACAATATCAGGCTGTTTAAAGAAAACGCAAAGCTGAAATTGATAATCAACTTAAATGTCAAAAGTAATAAAAAGAAGAAAACTTACTTCTATTCATTCAAATTCCAATCACCAAATTTCATCTCTAAATTTTTTGTTTCATTTTTACAGTCTGACAAATACATTCCTTCCACATGCAAACTGCTCTTGATGACATTTGGGCACATTAAAGTATCCTACGAGCAATAACTGCCGTACGCTTTATGAAAAATTGAAAAGTAATGACAGCTATCACCTCGTAGAACAATTAAACCACCCAGCGTTCCGAGCAAGCTTCCAAGTTTTCCATTTTCCAAGCTCCTTTTCTGAATGTTTTCACATGTCAACACTTATTTTTTGTCTGTTTCAATCCTCAAATATGTTTTCTTTCTTTTAAAAAGGTGTATGATTAACAAATCCAAATGATATCCCTCTGAATCAAACACAAATATTTTCCTCCCGTGAAATACACAACTTTAAAAAATGGCTGCCGCTTACATTTAACAAAGCCAGGTGTAATATAAATACGCAGTAAGTAACAGAAATATGGATGGATGGTTGGAATTTTTCTCCTACAAGAATTGTTTGTTTTTATTATTAAAACAAGCGATCATTCATATTTTTTTAACAAAGTAAATAATATCACTGTCATTTAACCTTGATTGTCGGACTTATTTTACAGCTCAAGACTTCTTGTTTTTAATGAGAAATTCCGACTAAATGGGGCTCTCAATGGGGAAAACAGATTTTAATATTTACGTTAATGTCATGAAAATTTCGTTTAAACTTGTTTTTTAGCATAAAATAAAAATAAAATTTGTTTGTTTGTTGTGTAAGATTTAATTTTATTTCATCTCGTGAACTTTAAAAACAGTATTCGAGAATACTGTTTTTAAAGCCCACTCGATGAAATAAAATTTCATCTTACACACAAACAAACAAATATCCTCTATATCTCCCATATTAACGAATGCGTGTTTGACCACTATTTTGTGAAAATGATATAGAACAGAACAGACCAAACAGTTTATTCAAGACTTGTACAATAAGTACATAATCATTATACATATACATAAATAAATAGTATATATATGATTTGATGTCACAATGGAAAATAGCACATTATCACAAATTCATATTTTGAGAGGATGAACTGTATTTAGTTATAAATGAGAAAGTGCGAGTTTAATATAACTTGCAAGATTTTTCAAAATAATCTTATTGTTTACATTTAACAACTCTACAAGTTTAATTACACTTGGATTGATAGAATAATAACGTTTAATATATTTTTTCTAATATTATTATAGCATGGACATAAAAGTATACTTCAAGGTCCTGTGTATTGTGTATTACAGTATGTACAATAACGCTCATTTCTAGCAACTCTATTCATACCATATCTACATGTTTTTATGCGTAAGGGCTTATTTAAATAATTAATAACCTTAAGTTACTAGGCAGTATATCAAGGTATGGCTCATACAAAAAAATGTATTCTTAAGGTTTGTATACAATGTTAAAACACCACTGTTCTCCTTATCAACATGCAAACTTTGAATAAAAGTGTCTTTCAGTCTCTGTTTAAACAAAGATATAAATGATTTACTGTTAACAATAGTAGGATCATCCCAAACAGAGTTAAAACCATATTGATATAATAATTTTTTTACCTTAGTTAAACAATTACTTTTACCGTTATTGCCATCACTAAGTCACAAATTATACAGTTCTTTAAGAATAATGTTATCTGTTTCAAGTAAGCGAAACCAATACTTAGTTATCTTAACATATCTCCAATATACAATGGGTAACGAGCCAGTTCACCATAAACAGCTGCATTTGAAGTTCTTATATTTACATTTAATATTCTTTTACAAAACTTTAAGATGTATTCTTTCAATTTCTTTAGACTTACTGTGGCCACAAATCTCAGCTGCATAATTTAAGATTGTTCCAACAAAGGAGTTAAATAGCTGGCATAATAACTTCGGTTTCAGTTTCTATTTATTACAGTTTATCAGTAATACATTTAACGCTTACAAAAAGGTATGTCACGTGATCTTGTGGTCAAGTCGATAAAAAATGTAGTGATGAAAAATTAATAAATATTGAAATATAAGCGGATAAAAACAGTGTTGAAAGTTATTTTTGAATGGAATTACGATTATTTAGTTATTCAGTAAAATCTATGGGGAAAGGAAAGCGTACACGGACTGAGAAAAGGAAAAAAAGCAGTGAAGGTGACAACAATGGTATAGATTTTTTCTGAAGATATGTCTGCTATGATAACATGTTTATTTAATTATGTTTAAAACAGTTTATCCTCAACACTTTACTACCAATTTTTGTTAATTTGAAATAACATTCTAAAATAATAACTAAAGTAACGTGACATTGTCTTTAAAGTTTGTTTTAATGCATTGGAAATTAGTATTGAAAATGTATTGTAATGTATCGCAATGTATTATCACACTATGTATGATTATGATTATGTACTATGTACAAGTCGAAATAAAATAATGTTCTGTTCTGTTCTGTTCTGCTTACAAAGCTTTACCAACAAGCTGTTATTGGTTTAATGCAAAATTAACATAATTAAAAACTGTACCTAAAAAATTGAAATCATTTACAACCTCTAGGCGTTTGTCATTATACAAAAAAATTTCAGAGGGACAACAAACCACCATTCTTCCTAATAACTATAACTTAAGTCTTATCTACATTAACCTTTAGACTCCACTTTGTAGTAATTGTGTAATAAAACTAAACTATTGTTTTTTTCCTCAGGTGAATTGCCTAGAATGGCCATATCGTCTGCAAAAAGCAACAGTATTAGAATGATATCATTCAACTCTAAACCACAATTTATATCATACTGCAAAAATAACTCAATGTCATCAATAAAAAGAGAAAATAAAACCGGCGAAATTATCTCCCCTTTACGTTAGCCTACAGCATATTCGAAAAACTCTGAATATCTATTACACACTTTAATACATGATTTAACTTTATTGTACATATCCTTAACAATACGCAATAATTTACCCCTGATACCAAATTTATGTAATTTTAACCAAAGTGCATTTCTATAAACACTGTCAAAGGCCTTTTTAAAGTCAACAAGTACGCAATACAAACGTTTATTGTCGGTAATATATTTCTGAACAATAGATGATAACACAAATAAAGCATCAACAGTAGATTTGCCTTTTCTAAACCCATACTGGGCATCTGACAGTAAACAAATTTATTCACAATAGCTATAAATTCTTTTGTTTATATAGATGCAAATATTTTTGACATACAGCTAAATAAAGTTATGCCTCTATAGTTATTTACCTCATTCTTATCTCCCTTTTTGTGCAAACGAATTATTACTCCTTCAGTCTAATTATCCGGAAAATATCCGCTATCAAGTATTTCATTAAATAAATCACATGAATGTGAAGACAATATATCAATTGACTCAATAAAATATTCATTCAATAGAAAATCGTGTCCGTAAGCCTTTCCTCGTTTCAAGGAATTGAAAGCATCTATGATGTCATTAAATAGATATTGGCCGATCTTAAAAGTCATCAGCATCATCACTAAAGTTGAAATCATGAGTTGAGGCAAAATCCTCAGATTCAACATTAACATTTTGAAATATATCATTTCCTAGTTCAGAAAAGTATTTGAAAAATGACTCTAGGGAAAGATTATTAGTAACAACATTTTTTCTTTTAAAATATTTCCAAAACTCTTTTGGTTTTGATAACCTTAAATATTCAATTTCCTTACCTTGCTTGAGATTATAACAATTTCGTTTTCTCCTCATTATAGCCTTATACCTAGCCTTTAAAAAGCATAATTGTTCCCTATTTGTTGGAGGTTTAAAACGGTAAAATTTTGACAAAGAATATATATATACAACTGCCTTGACCGTTCACATTCATGGTCAAACCATGGCTAAACAATATTTGAGACTGCGTTTTTAATAGTAACATTTTGACGAAATAAAGGATCCGTTACATAATGAATAATAGACGTAAAATTTAACAATATATTATCTATTGACGATCTATTTTGCAAATCAATCTTACTAGTCAGATTGTTTCCAAGAGGTAATCTTGTTAAAAGACTTGATCTAAAATGATTTTTCAAATCTGCAGACCATCTATAGTAAACAAATATTTCATTATCATAAATACAATTTTCAATAACAATATTACAATGTAAACTAAAAGAAATAGGACAGTGGTCACTCCATTCGTTAAAACCAAAAATAATAAAATCTCTAAGGCTTGAAAAATTACCAGGTTTTGTTAATTAAATAATCAATAACAGCCGACCCTTGCCTCGAGAAATACGTGCAATTTCCGATTATATAATCACTATATAAACGACCGTTAACTATTCGAATTCCAGTGCTTTTGCAAAGATCAAGTAAACGATTACCAAACGTGTTACATGTTTTATCTGTAGAGGCCCGGGCTAGGGGTTCATCTGCTACATAATCCTGTAAATCTAGTTCATCATTCAACGTGTCAAATATCACATAATCATGTTTGAAGGCAAACAAGACTATTCCAGTCTCCGACTAAATAAATATCACCATCATTATCAAATTCAAAAATATCATTTTCAATAATTTTAAAAAGATCTACATTATACACTGTCTACGCATGAGAATCGTCACACCATAAATAAATACCACCAATATATACATCTGATTCAAATCTAAAGAATGTTTTATCTAGTTTTAACCATACAATTATGTCATAGTGAATGCGGATAATTTGAATACCGTCTTTCAAAAATTCATGATAATAAACTGCAACCCCACCACTTGATCTCCGTGCATTACGATGCTGAAACTTTCTATAAAGTTAAAAGATACATATCCGTTTAAATCAATATTACTTTTTTGATTTGTCCATGCTTCATACAAAAACACTATATTATATCTATTTAAGATAGAAATAAAGTCCTTATTACATTTTTTATCATCAGTCAGTCAATTAATATTCTACGATAGCACACTCAGATCATCCCCGGCGTACCTCTTGTGGGCGCTGTCCTTGAAAGGATATAAATTGTATATGTCATTGTATACAACTGGTCATATCTACTACATAATCTATAAATGATATATCAGACCACCTCGGATAAGTAAATGTACGATATGGTCATACTTAAAAACGTTATGGTATGCATCAAGTTTATAACCTATGAATAGTATGTATACATGTATATCAACGAGTATAACATGCGACAGATAGGTTTTCCTGTAAACAACATGTAATGGTTAATATAAAAAATAACAACTTCAAAAAAGTTTAAATCCGTAAAGAAAGCAGCGTATGTTGAAGATAATTACATATTAAATTAATAAGTTATAACAACCTATGGAAATATATATATAAATCTGATGTTAGGTAATTGAATTGCTTTAGATATGGGTTACTTTGCTCGAATCCTCGTAAATCGGTGATCGAAACGTAGAACTTTGAATTGCTGGTCTTTTATTGCCCCTTCGTGCAGTAAACGTGCCAACCATTTTTGTCTCATTCCGTTTCTCTATCTTGTGTGTTCTTCCAAGACTCTGTGATTTAAAAGAATGATCAGAACCTTGGGCTACTCCTTTTGCCAGAAGAGGACCATTCTTGTGTAGAAGTAATGCTGGCCAAACAACAAATTCAGTATAGCGTCCCCGTCTTGTGTAGTCCTTAAATGTGGTTGTATCAAATCTGTCTGGGGCGTCCTCTAAAAGTTCTAAAGGCGGGTCTTGTACAACCATTAGCCATCCAATCTCGATACACATTGAAAGATATGAGTCAATGTCCGCAGACCGGTACTCATGGAGACGAAGTCTGGGCAAAATCATCTAATAATGATAAACGAAATAGTGCATCTCTTGTAATCAATGGTATGAATGTAATACTTCATAGAGGAATTTTTAAAGCATTTTGTTCATCTTCATGTCGACCAAATATAATTGAAGGAAAAAAATTTTTTTTATTATTTAAAAGCAGTAAATCAACTGTGTAAGTGTAATTTTAAAAAAGGTAATAAAATCAGTAAAATAAAATCCATATTCATAAAGTTCGTATATAATGTCGTTATAAAACAAGGTAATTGCCTGTAATTAAAGTAAAACGGTTATACAAAGGGTTTAAGAAAAAACAGAAACTGCATAAAAAATAACTAGTATTTCATTTGTAGATTAAATTAAAATAAAGTTTCCTTTTAAAAGGAAAGCTTGCCCAGTTGTGTCATCATCCCATCCCTTTAAAAATGATGGGGTTTTTTTTTTAAAAAAAAAACTCCTAAATCAGCTCTTTATGAAACAGAAATAATTATAAAAAATACTAAATTAAATATTGATGTTTTACATCAAAGACGCCGCCAAATGATGTGAACAGTCAATCAGCATTGAAAATCGTTCTCTATTACAGTTGAATATCCGAAGCACAAATCAATTTCTCCATGTTCTTGGTATGTGCTCGTTTGATAATAAAGTTGCATATTTTTGTGAAAAAATAGAACCTAATGCATAAATTCACAAAGTAATGCTATGTCTGTATTGTTGTGTATATTCGCAATTCTATTAAATCTGGTGTTAAGATAGTAAAAAACCATTATGATACGATACTTTGGTTAAAGTTAGATAAATTGTTTTTTGATTTTATTGATGATGTTTATATTGGCGGTGTTTATATACGGTCGGATGAGTCACCTATATGTAATATTATTAATGCAGATCTTTTTGATATAGTTGAACAAGATATTTTCTATTTCGAAAAATTAGGTACAGTTTTGCTTGCATGTGATTGGAACTGTAGAGTTGGAAACAAAAATGATTATATTTTATGTGATCGGGAAATTCAAGAAATTGATTGCGAAAATTATGACCCCGATAAACAATAGTACGGGCCTCATCCGATACTGTATGTAACACACGGGTATTAAATTGCTCGCAATTGTGTAAGTCAACGTGTATGCGATTAGCTAACGGTAGATTAGGTGATGATTTTGCCACTGGCTCGTATACATATTATTTGTCGTCAGACGTGCAGTACTAGTACATAGATTATCTCTTGTTACAAGAAAAACACTTTTCCCGTTTTAATACACAATTTGTAGAATAGTGAATTCAATATTTATAGCGACCATGCGTTACTTTTTATTTACGATTAAAGCGCTTCACCCGGTATCGATGAAAAAATAACAAAACCCCAACAATGGTGTTTATTTTTAAATGGGATGTCGATTGTAAGGATCAGTTTTAGACGTGGGTATTATAGGAATTTTACCACGATTTAACGATATTTTGAATAGCAATGTTGCCAATTCTATTGAAATAGAACAAATGGTTCTTGATTTTCACATTTAGTTTCCGATGTAGCAGATCCATTATTTAAGCATATTTTTTCAGTAATGGTAATAACCGTTCATATCCAGAGAGCAAATGGTTTGATTCTGAGTGCGCTCAGGCGAAACGAATATATAAAGGTGCATTAGCTTTATTTTAATAATAATAAATCGACTGAAGTCTAGGGTTTTCCCTTTGCAATAAAAAGAAATCTTATAAAAATTTTGATACGTAAAAAGAAAACGCGCATATAAAAATTAAAATGGCAGATGAACTTACCCGTCTGAAAAACCAGTAAACCTAAAGATTTTTGGAAGCATTTTAAAAAACAAGCGAGATACTACTGACTCACAAATTCCTAATTTGATGATTTCCGCGATTATTTTAAAGGGATTTTTTACTGATATTCAAAAGCACATTTATCGAACAAGGTTTGAAAATTTCATAGCAAACAATGATTTCAATATCAATAATGCAACTTTCGAGGAATTAAAAATACTCCTATTACATGTAATGAGGTTACTGTCAGCAATTAAAACGTCTTAAAAGTAACAAATCATCTTGCCCAAGCGATAATTTGTTAAACGAATATTTTATCTCTACAGCAGATATACTCGTTGGGCATTATTACAGATTTATTCAATAAGATATTTGATTCTGGTCACTTTCCCCGAAATTTGGTCTCAAGGCTTTTATAGTGCCATTACATAAAAAAGGCCCAAAAAATACCCCGAATAATTATCGTGGAATAACTCTCATTAGTAATTTTGGAAAACTTTTTACTTCTGTTCTTACTAGAAGAGCTGAAAAATGGTTTGATGATAACAGATGCACAGTTTGGCTTTCGTAGGGGTAGTAGTACAGTCGACGCGGTATTTGTTTTACATAACTTGATAGAACATGTTTTAACTCAAAAAATGCGACTGCCATGCGCTTTTATAGATCTCACGAAAGCATTTGACTCTGTTTATAGAAACGCTTTATGGTTCAAATTGTTTAACATGGGTTTTGATGGAAAAATTTTAAAAATGTTCCAGGCTATGTATACTGTTGTTAAATCATGTATTAAGTATTGCAACACATTCTCAGACTTTTTTGAAATTTCAATTGGTCTCCGTCAAGGCCTGAATAATTCTCCGGTTATGTTTGCACTTTTTTTAGAGGACTTAAAACTATATTTACAAAACAGAATAAATTGTGGTTTGTCAATTTTTGAACTTTGTATCATTTTTTACTCTTTGCTGATGATATGGTGTTAGTAGGACATTCTATAGAAGATTTACAATCCAGTCTAAAACTTATTATATGAATATTTGTACATACTGGGGTTTACAAGTTAATACTTCAAAAACAAAAGTCGTATATATTTAGAAAAAGGGGCCCCTTGAGACAGAACGAAAAACTTTTTTTTATAATAATGAACAATAGACATAGTTAATGATTTCAACTATTTAGGAGTAGTTTTAAATTATACGGGTTCATTTGTTTTACATAATCAATATATTATTGGAAAAGCCATAAAAGCATGTAACGTTCTACAAAATAATATAAATAAGGTAGACTTATCACCATATATTTTCTTTACAATTATTTGATTCTTTTGTTGGCTCTATTTTGAATTATGCATGTCCTGTTATGGGGATTTTCTAAGTCAAAAGATATTGAAAGTGTACATTCTCAAATTTTGCAAATATATTTTAGGCCGTTAAGAAAAGTTCCATCAATAGTGGCTGTATACGGAGAATTAGGAAGATACCCTTTATATATAAACAGATATGTTCAAATGATAAAATATTGGTTGAAAATTTCAAATACAAATAATATTATTTTAATACGATATATAATAACACATTAAAACAATGTTAAAATGGTGTAAAAAATTGACATACAATGTTTAAACTGATATTAGAAAATTATGGTTTTGCAGATGTATTTTTTGAAAACAAATGAAATTAATATAAATGCATTTTTGGTACATTTTAAACAAAAGAGTCTTGGATTGCTTTAAACAAAAATGGCAAGCAGATTTAAACAATAATAGTGTTTTAAACACTCTTTTATTCATCTAAAAACAGATTTAAAATTTTGAAAATTATTTTTAAATACTATCAAATCTAAATATCTAAGGAGTAGTTTTACGCGTTTAAGAATTTCTTCGCATAATCTTAGAATTCAAACAGGTAGATATTGGTAGGAATAGAATAGATAGACAGGAAAAGATTATGCCAAGTGTGTCAATGCTCTGAGATTTGAAGACGAGTATCATTTTATTTCTTATATGCAGTGTTTACCATGAATTTAAAAATTCGATTAATTAAAACGTTTTATTTTTATCGTAGACCCAGTATGTACAAATTCATAGAAATGCTTAAGTCAAACAATAAATCTGTTCTTAACAATCTTAGCAAATTTATTTATTTAGCCATAAGAAAAGAAACGATTTATTGAATTTCATATCCTAGACTTTAAGACTATAATTAAATATTCATTATATTCACTGTTAGACACTTTATTAGTGAACAATTGCAGTTATTCAATATCTAATTCATGTTAATTAAAGCTTATTCTCCATATTGTATAAACTGAAACATTAATTATTCTCTTTCATTTGAATACCAACCGTGACAAAATGTTTTATATGTATTGATGTATAACGAGATACATGTATATGTATAAGTTAAATAAAACTTTCTTCTTCTTCTTCTTCTGAAATTCTAAAATGTTTTTCTGTTGCGACAAAGATTGAAACGTCTGGTATAAGTATAATTGAAAATGATTGGTATGAATTCAAGACAATATGTGCCGAGAATATATCCATTTTTTTAATATTGGTACGAATTGCATAATGTTCGAATGATTTTGAGGACGAACTGTTCTGCAGTGATCTCCCCTTACTGGCCGTAGCCTAACGAGTTTACGGTTGCGGAGGAACCGCCTCTCTGATAATGGACGTGGTTTAGGCTTTGTGACTTGTAATTTAATGATTCGAAAAGTGATATTGATCAAAGTTGTCCTGGTTCCCTTCTGCCCTGTCAACGAAGACTAAATGCGAGCATACGGAGCATCATTTTAAATTTTTGCGACAATTTGAGGCGGAGCCGAACTTCAACAGAGGCGCGAGCAAATGAAGTAAGTAACACTGCCTCCAGTCGTTACCTCTTTCAAAGGTTAAGTTTTAGAACGATCGACTATAGACTGGCTCATTGGCACTTAATTTATTATGTAAATAAAATTAGATAATGATAAAAAGAATATGATATTCAAACATGGCATTATCATTTCACTAAGACGTTTATTCAAATCCCTTAAAGCTCCGTGGCATGTTGTTCATCAGAAAAGCTATTTTATTAGAAAATTTGAGAACAGTGTGATTTTGTTAAAACAAAAACAAACACACAAAATTGAGTCTAAAATTTTCCCCATTGCTGTATGGACAAACGCATATCTGCAAGCGGCGTCTAATAAATTGACCTTATATACCAGTAACAAACAAGGTACCTATGTTTTTACAGGTATACTGTAGATCGAGGGTCAATTTATTATCACTATTTTTTTTAACTATTTGTATATCAAAAAGGGTTTATTTAGTTGCTTTTTTTTTTTTTCTCGAAAAAAAAATGGTTCAATTTTAAAGGGGAAGGTAGGGTAACCCCAAGACTAGACGAGCACCTGTGCCCATTTGTGCGACCAGTGTTATGCATGCAAATTTTGACAAAAGAGGGACCAGAAATCCACTAATTATAACTGAACCGGAACATGCTAACGATAAAAGTAACAACTTTTTGTAAAAACGAATATTTTTTGTCAAAAACGATTTGAAATCTATTCTCTATTGTATAAAACTAATAAAGAAAATAATCAATTGTAACAATACTAATACTGACTCTCCCACATGAAGGAATTAAAAATATCTATCTATCAAACTGAAGTGAAACAAGTGTGCACATTTCATTCCCACTTTTTTCGCAGAGAGAGTCCTTCGTTTTGGCAGTTGCTAATTTCATTTAAATAGCTTTATAGACAAGTAAATGCACTAAAAGACTTCGTTACGTGGTGCCGCAATTAATATGCATGTAACAACTATGTTACATACCGACACAGGATGCGCTATCTGTAGATCAGCACGTGGTAAGGTTAATGATATGCATGGGCTATTTTAGATTACCTACAGGAACTTGAAATTCTATCAATATTAATGATAATATCCAAAATATACCCCCTATACAGTATAAATAAACACAAGGAATGAAACGCCTTTCCCCCACCCCAACATAATTTCATAGAATATTGATAGTATTTCAAGTTCCTGTGGATTACCTTACACTGTAGTTTTAACTCCACGTTAGAATTGCGTTTAAATATAAGACACAGTAGATCTAACTATTGTATAAAACTATTAAAAAACAATAATCACTCATAAAAGAAACTACCTTTTGGGTCTTGAAAACGAATTGAAACGGAACATTTTCGTTTATAATTTATTTCTTCATTCTACTTACGCTTTAAACCGATAAATCAAGTAAAAATAGAAATCCTATTTATATAAACAAACTGAGATTACCTAACACCCCAGTTACACAGAGCCATCGGTGATTGATCGGTATTATTTTTAGTCAAATTATGGAGTGAACCGACGACAGCGTATTTAACACCGATATCACCTATTGGTCACCTGTTTTCCACCTATCAACTGCTATTGGGGAAAGATAAGTTTCATCGGTGAAAAATTACCGATTGAGATTTTTAAACACGTTTAAAATTCTCGATCGGTGAAAATATTTTTAAAATAACCGACGGCAACCTATACCACGAGATATGCAAGCTCTTAATCACCGATATCGCCGATCGGACAAAGATAACCAAATATGAATCACCGGCCATATCTGACGGAAAGTGTTTAACCACTGATGACTAGCAATCAAACACCGATTAAATAGGGATACACCCGATTTAGCTCCGATTTACAAGCGATAAAAACCAAAGGTATCTCAGCATTTAATCATCGACCCATTCCCGTTTGAGTTTGCTTTCTGTCACCGATGGCCGTTTACACAGAAAACCAGAAATAAAATCACGCATGACAACCGATCATAACAGCGAGTAAATTTAAAATTAAATGACCGATTGGGGACCGACCGTCTGTGTAACTGGGCCCAAATTATAAATGCTTTTAAAACTTGTCAGGGGTGTTAAACTTTGTTTCTTGTCCATTGTTTTATTTTTAAATTGGCTAGAACTAATCTTAAGCTGTAGTTGAAAATGGCCAATTTCTCCGAAAACTAGGTCAAATTACCCGAACATTTTGCCCGAAAGGGTACTATAAATTTAAAACTTGTCATTCATTACCATACTCATTTCTTCTTAAGAATAAAGGTCTAATAACTTGTCATATATTTTAATATTCACAATAATTCAATGATTGTTTTTAATCAACAAACGCCATAAATATAAAGCGGCTTGTATCCTTCAGTCGTTTTTCAAAATGGCGGACAAAAAATTCTGTTAAAATGTGATCTATATACTTTCTTTTAACTGATTAAGTACGTATGCGTCATTATATTGCATTAACTTTGATATCAAAATGTTACAAAACGTTTTCCCAACTCAACAAATCATTTAGACAAAAATAACAATTCAAATTAACAATGGAACCCCACAGCTTTACAGCATTTAAGTCAGCTGCCATTTTGCCAATTGAGGATCACTTAACTATGGTGTCTGATTTGTGCCATTTCGTTATTGTGTTTGGTTGTGGTTGTTACAAGTAGCAAAACCTTGAAGAGAGACAGAATGAGAAACATATATAACAATTTATTTTTTCACACACCTTTTTACCTTTTTCAGTATTTTGTAAATATAGGCCCTTCAACCGCAACAACACAAAAAAGATAAAATGATGAGAGGGGACACATTGTTTTCCATGTGTCATAGGGTGAGAGAAATGTGCAGCCTGACTGGAACTCGAACCCGGGACCCTAAATAGTGAACACTTCTGAACCGTGACATACTCCCCTGCTATATTGAAATTCTTCCTCGAATTTCGCAGAGATACAGAGAAATGGAAATGAAATGCTGAGCTAATTATTATTCAGTCACGGTCCCCCATTGGGCGCAAAGTGTCAATGGCTGAGAAAAATATGCAGCCCGAGCAGAAATCGAACCTGGGACCCTTGAAATACCATACCGCTGCTCTATCGACTTAGCTATCTGGCCGCGTACACATCATCTCCCCAAAATAGTGAAAAATTCTTACCCCTGCTATATTTAAATTCATCCTTGAATTTCACAGAGTTACAGAGAAATAAATATAAACTCTGAAGCTATATTCAGTCACGGTCCCCCGTTTGCCCCCCAAGTGTCACAGGGTGAGAAAAAAATCTGCAGCCTGAATGGAACTCGAACCCGGGACCCTCAGAATACTGTACCATGGCTCTATCGACTAAGCTATCCGGCCGCTTACACATAATCTCCGTTAAATAGTGAACAGTTCTGAACCATGACATACTCCCCTGCTATATTGAAATTCAATTCCTCCAATTTCACAAAGTTACAGAGAAATGTAAATTAAACTCTGAGCAAAATCAGTCACGGTCCCCTGTTGGGTGCCAAGTATCACAGGGTGAGAAAAATGTGCAGCCTGACCGGAACTTGAACACGGGACCCTCGGAATACTGTACTGCGGCTCTTAGTCATATTAGCTATCCGGCCGCTTACAAATCATCTCTCCTAAATAGTGAACAGTTCTGATACGTGACATACTCCCCTGCTATATTTAAGTTCATCCTCGAGTTTACTGAGTTACAGAGAAATGTTAATTAAACTCTGAGCTATATTCAGTCACGGCCGTCCTTGGGCGCCAAGTCTCACAGGGTGAGAAAAATGTGCAGCCTGACCGGAACTCAAAAAATAGATAAATACAAAATCCCTAAAGAAAGCCCAACACGGCAAAATTGAAAATATTTAGCGTACAATCGGCTTAAATTTGGCGTTTAATCATACTGTCACCTGTGCGTGACCCATCGATGACTCTTTTTTCATTATTTTGTTCTGTTGCAGTCAAGGGGGCAAATAAAGTGAAGTGAAGAGAGCAAACAAAATAAAAATAATTATTGTGCAGCCTGATCGGGACTCGAACCTAGGACCCCTCGAGTACCATACCACGGCTCTACCGAATGAGCTATCCGGCCTCTTATACATTTTCTCCCTAAAAGCTATTGAGATAATTTCCTGCTATATCTAAATTCATCCTCTTTCTCAGGCTACAAATCAAATTTAAGTGAATTTAAACTCTGGGCTATATTCAGTCAGCTTCAAATTTTGGGTACCAAATGTCCACAGATTGAGAAGAATGTTGCAGCCCGACCGGGACTCATACATAGAGACCTTGGAATACCGTACCACAGCTCTTACTAATTGAACTATCCAGGGGCTTACACATTTTCTTCCCTGAACCGTGACACAATAACTATAGTATTACATCAAGAACTTGCCTTTTTTGTTAACAAAAATAATACCAAATAAAAGGTATTGGGGAAAGGTCTTGTTTATTATAGTGCCTCACTACTGTAAGGGCCAGCCATTTCTGACTTATGAGACACCTATAAAATTTCTTGCATACCATGTACCTCCCAACTCCTACCACTATGCCAGGTAACCATTCAGTTTAACTACCTAGCAGCTCAAGAAGCGACTTTTTAGACACGAGTCCCACGATAAACATTCATACTTCAATTACCTTCCCTGTGGGGGCTTGAACCTTCAACCTCACAAACTGAAGGCAGACACCTTACCACTAGGCCAACGATACCAAATACATGTATACACTGAAATATGTTTGTTTGTTTGTTTGTTTGTTCACATCGACACAGTATAGGTCATATCGCGACCTTCCAGCCTTACTGGTGGAGGAAGACCTCAGGTGCCCTTCCGTGCATAATTCAGGCACGAACGGAACCCCATTAGCTAAGACCACCGACATTCCGTAAGCTAGTGGATAGCATTCCTCACATGAATGAATCAAGTTCCTGTTCGGGGATTCAGACACAGCCGTGAGGGCAAGTATTTGAAGTCCAACGACCTTACCACTTGGCCACGGAACGCCCTGAAATATGTATTTTACCTTTGTGAATTTTTACAAACGACTCTGTTGAAATCTGCAGGGAACCACATTCATTCTGTAAATAAAATTTCCATTTAAATTTCTTAATTTAACAAGTTCCTTCTTATATACATAACTATGGTTTTTTCATTGCTCACTCACCAATATCCTCTAACAAGTGAATATCAATTTGTATGATTACATGAACAGAAATTAAAATGTTTACATGCATAAAAAAAACTTAATAATTTTAGTCCAGTTTGATTAAATATATTATATTTAGGATTATCACAAGATTCTTAATTAAAGTCCTACCAATTGGTAATTTTGTAACATGGTGAGAAAAATTTGCAGTCTGAACAGGACTCAAACCCGTGACACTCAGAATACCTTACTACAGCATGTACAGCTCTACCGTCTGAGCTATTAAGTTGCTTACACATCAACCCCTCTAAATAGTGAACAGTTCTGAACCATTATAATTACTTCTCCGCTATATTGAAGTTTGTCGGTAATACAGAGCTATGTGAATTAACTCTTACAATGTAGCTATATGCAGTCAAGGCAACAAAGTTGGGCGCCAATTGTAACCGGGTGAGAAATAATTTGCAGCCTGACCGGGATTTCTCGAACCCGGGACCCTCAAATTACCATACCATTGTGATCTTGACTGACTGGTGAGCTATCATGGCCAGTACTTGACCATCATTTCCTACCCTTGAAGCTTAACGTGAACAAGTTATGAACCCATGAAATATTTCCTACAATTAAATACAAATACTATGTATTTAAACCCTTCAAGAAAAGTTTGTTCAGTATATCAAAGCAAATTAAGTAAACGAAATCTCTATCCATTCGGGATGTGATCTGTCGTGAGTTGTAACATACTTGATCTTAGGATTCCAAGGTCATGAAAATGCTTCCTGTACAGAATTTCGGCACGGATTCTAGTGCAAAAAAAAAATGCCCGGAATTGACACGAATCAAAATTTCTGGGCGGCCCGTTTTATCAAGTTTTTCGTATTTCTACGACTTTTTTTTTTCGGGTTTCGTACGTCTGCAAACAACTTTTTGAAACGCCCCTTTTTTTGGGGGTATCCCCAGACGTTGTTTTTCTGCAACGTCGCAGCCTTTGTCGTAGACAATAATTCACGCGAGACACAGTCTAGCCAGTGCGCGTTTTGACGTCACATATGAAATCAAAGTACTAAAAGTACTGATGGGATTTACATGATTATAATCAAGCGGATAAATTAACATGATTATTATAAAACGGATAAATACTTTTTAGTATCATACAAAGAACAATTTTATTGAGAAAAACAGCTAATATTTTCTGCACTCGATTAACCCCTCAAAATACTATGCCACGCTACGGTTCCACCCTTAATGCCTGGTCTGTACTGAATTATGTCTCAGAATGGATTGTTTTTGTCAGAGCAAACACGCAGGTTTAATAACGTTTAAATCACTTGATCACTTGAAGAAAATAGCGATGAATGTAAATTTGTTTGTAATAATTAACCAAAATGTAATCGGGTAGTATTTGATTTCGATACACAATACTAAATAACTATAACAACTAAATTGCCAAAAATTAACAGACGCAAAAGGTGGTTTATGTTAATGACCGATCAATCACTTTTTGAAATTAAAACAGACAACTAAAAAATCAAAAGCATTTTAAGAAACGCCAAAAAGTATGATAGTAAATTAAAAGCTAGCTGTCAATTTTTAAATACCACCGGACTTTTCGCGATCAATCGTAACGTCACGGCTATTGTCTATAATAACCTCGAAGTTAATACGGACTGAAAGTATTTATACCACGTGGTGTCAGATGAGAGAGTAATATTTGATAGTGTATTTAAAACGAATGTATGTATATGATATCTAAAGGAAAATAAAGTCTGTTTCTGTACAATTTTGATTGAAAACGTCTAACAATTTTTTTTTAATTTAAATACGCCCATGCACTGGTGTACAATGTTAAACAAACTGACTTAATGTCAACAGGTTGGCATTTTGTATTTTCGGTTTCTATAAAAAATAACAATCAATATGTAAATAATGTTTTGGTTTACTTGATATTGAACATAGCGTAGGTTAGACCGAAATACCGTATCCGTTCTGTGTATTCGTACTATTGTGTTCAGAAGACTGACGGAAAGGGCCGAAAAGTTGCGATAATAATAATAATAATAATAATAGTAATAAAGACTTTATTTACTTTATTTAACGAGAGAACTCATTTGAACAAACATATCAATCTTCCATGGGGCCCTCAACAAGGAACAATTTAAGTCTAACATATTCAATTGGTGTGGCGATTTCACGAGAATAAGGAAGAGTGAAGAGTGCCCGTAATTGTCAGGCTACCCACGATATATATTTATAAAAAACAACAACAAAAACTAAATTATTGTTGTCGAAAGCATTCAAGTATAGTCATTTTTGCAAAGTATTTTCCGAGGAATACGGTACACACTAGGAGATAAGAATAAGTCTTTCTCGTTGTTTGAAACAAAAATATATAATTTGCGTGTATATTATAGATTTACAATTGGCAATGCATCGAAATAATAAATTGCTGTTTTGCTTTTTCTTGGTTTTTTTAATTGAAACGGAACACGCTGTTTTTTTTAATTCTATTCCTATTTGTAATCTAAGTAAAATATTTCACTTTAATGAGTCGTGTATATTTGTTTGTTTATTGTTTTTTGTTTCGGAATTAGATTAATTGTTTATAGGTATTTATTCATATATTTCATGTTGTTTTCTAAATAATCTCCTACTCCCGGCATTGTAATAACAGTTTGGACACTAGATTTTTTTTCAAGTCTTGAAAAGAATTGAAATACATAATTAATATATCATGCAGTTTGTGCAGACTTATTAAATACATTTTTGTTTTGCCTGTATTTCTGAAGAAAGTAGTGGTGAATGTGAAATTATTAAAGTTGTTATTGTAGCAAAATTTTGATTTTCATACAAATTAAGAAATCATTAAGGAACGCGCACTGCTTTTTTAATTGAAACTTAACACGCTGTTTTTGTTTTGTTCCGACTTGTAATTTATATGAAATATTTCACTTTCAAAATGAAGTGTCTTTTTTTGTTTTTTCCTTTTTGTTGTTGTTGTTTTCGAAAAGAGGATTTTTTTTGCATAGATATGTATACGTACGTATATCTCATGTAGTAGTAGTATACTAAATATTCCCCCACCACCGGGATTGCAAATTACGTAGTTCGGATTCTAGATTTTTTAAAAATTTAAAATGCATTATTAATACATCATGTAAATTGTGCAGACTTAATTATTTATATATCTATACTGTGAATTGCAGTTTATCACTAAATTTGATAACTTAAATATTAGTGTTTTCATCCACGGTAACTTTTAGTTAATGCCGCCTTGTCTTGTTGATCGTTTTTATATTAAATTATATTATATTGACTGGTTTTTTTTTCTTTTTAATTTTTTTTTCCGGTGTCATGACCACGGTAACATTCCGGTGTCCTTTATTTGATACCATATGGGTTTTCCTTAAAGAAATATCTTAACTGATGTAAAATCTAGTAAAAGTATTATGATTTATCAAGATTTGAAGAAAAGACGTGAGTAGATTTAAGCGAAATTTTCTTGTCCATGCTATTTAATTTTTATTCTTTTTTTCCACAGAAATCTTTGGAACTCATTATTAATAGATAGAGTATAACCGTAAGGGCATAATTCCTCCAAATGAACGATATTATAGACATTTTATGGGGTATAAAATTTGTATGTTCAGTTTCTTTCTTAAACTTAGAGCGCATGTATAGAGTCCCTATTTTGCGTTTGGCATTAAAAGAAAACAAATAAATACAATTGAAATATGTTTTTATTCTAAAAAAGTTATTTCATTAAAAGTAACGTGCTGAGCATGTATACATGTAAACAGTGATCGCCAGTCTTGACGTCACAGAAACGTCGTACGACAGCCCCAACACTGTCGTAGAGCTGCGACATTTTCTACGACGTCGTAGGCTACGACAAACGTTAATAAAACGGTCTAAACGTTCTGCGACAAAAAACTAGCCTACGACGTGTCGTAGAGCGTTGATAAAACGGCCCCCTGGGGGACGGAAACGCAAATTCCGTGTCATTCCGTCTCACAAGAAAAATATTTTGTTCACTTTTCTGGGCGGAAAACTAGAAAAATTCCGGCTGGAATTTTATTTGGAGCAGAATTTATACTTAAACATTTCATCTTGGACAGAATTTTTAACTTTGAAATTTTCTTGGGAAGGAATCGTCTTCACTATGGGCGGAATTCTATACTTAAACATTTTTCTTGAACAGAATTTCACAATTATAAGATGTCTAAATCATAATTGTACTCTTGTTTTTGCACTTACAGACATTGAAATTTTAACAACTGTACTTATTATTTTTGTTGAAACATGATACTTGACCAATAATTACAGGTGTATTTTAAGAATAAATAGATTTATTTTATTTAGACATTAAAATAGGCTTTCTTTTAGATAATTGTGGCAAATGATATATTGTCAAACTAATTTAGCAAATATTTTTTGTACTGAAAAACAACTGTAATAATCTTAGTGTAGAATTTGAAAACATTCACCTCCAAAATGCTTAAGTTTATAATATAAAGATTTTTCATACAGCTTTTATATACATGAACTGTATTATGAATTTAGGACATCATCTGAAAGCAACATTGGAATAAGAATGCTGTTTAAATTTGAATATACTATAGAATATAGGACAGCCACAGGACAAGATAGTCACAGTCCTTGCCATTTTAAATTCTAAGAATTCATGATTTTGTTATAAAAAATTATAAAAAAATAAACAAAAACAGTGCATGAAATAATCACATATATTATGCCCTTTTCATCTACATGTATATAGAATTGATCAACCAAAATGCCATTTAGGTAAATAATGTACTAGTGGTACCTTTTTATTTATTAATAACAAAGTAGACCATCTTTCTGAATCTTTTAAATATTTATAATTATCTTCAATCAAGATATAGAATCATATCGGTTTGAATCATTTTTTTGTTCTTATTGAAATTTGATTGTGTTCAATAGATATTTCAAGCTCTTTATTACTTGATTTTAAAACCGGAATTAAATACAGAGCATGCACATCAATATCAAATGAACGTTGCCATGGATGTTTTTTATCGTAAGATTTATCGTAAGTGATTTTTTTATCTTAAGATAAAATTTTAACTTACGAGTGCCTTTGTGAAAATAACTTAAGATTTAACTTACGATTATCGTAAGTCAAAAACTTAAGATAAATCGTAAGATTTTTTGTGAAAATGTCTGCTGAGGGTCTCTGGATTGAGTCTTAGTCAGGCTGCATTTTTTTCTCACCCTAGTTGTGATATTAATAAATATTACCTGCATATATTAATGATTTATAATGTTTTAAGTCAATATTGTTAAATATTTAATCATTGTCTATGTAACTTTATTTTTGATAAGACATTGTAACTGTACAACTTCTTAAGTATGAGGGGGAGAAGCCCTTAATTAACTTAAGTGAGTTTTTAGCTGCAGTCTCCCTTACTCCCAGGAGAGTCCAGGACCACCGCAATAAGTTATTGGGATGTTACGGAAAATCCGGGGTGAAATTATTGTTGCGGTCACACTAACCACGGCAGCACTACCATAATTCCGAACTAACCCAGACAGAGCCCCAGTCGAGCCAGGCAGAGCACTGAAAAACCCTGGTGGATTGTAATCCCGTGAAAATGATTACATTGATACATAATTTTTGTCCCCTGCCTTTTTCGAAGAAAAAAAGGGGGATATAGAAATAGGCTCCATCCGTCTGTCCGACCGTCTGTCACACGTTCGTGTCCGTTCCATAACCTTGTCATTTATTAAATGAATCTTAAATTACTTGGCACAAATGTTTGTTATCATAAGGCGATGTGTCATGCGCAACAACCAGACCCCTACCTCCAGGGTCAAGGTCGCACTTGCTCATTCAAGGTCAACATTGTCTATTTAAGGGTATTGTCGTGTCCGGTCCATAACTTTTTATCTTTGAAGGGATTTTGTAAATACTTGCCACAATTGCTCACAATAATGAGAAGATGTGGCATGTGTAACAACCGGTCACCTACCTCCAAGGTCAAGGTCACACTTGGAGGTCAAAGATTAACATAGTCTTTTACAGAGTATATTTCTTGTCCGGTCCATAACTTTGTCATTTATCAAAGGAATTTAAAATAACTTGGCACAAATGTTTGTTATAATAAGACGATGTGTCAGGCACAACAACCAGACCCCTACCCCTAGGATCAAGATCGTACTTGCTCATTCAATGGCAACATTGTTGAGCAACAAACTTGTAACAATAATAAATTTATTACAGAAAAATTATTAAAGAAAAATAAAATAACAAATTACGTTTACAAATACCTGAAGTCCAAATAAAAATGAAATCTTAAATGTCTAGTCTGATCCTGGAATGATCCTTTTTGAATAACACATTTAAATCCAAGTAAAATCCAAGAACACTTTATAATAAATTCCCACAATAAAATCCACAAGAATAATTTAAACTATTTCAAAATAATCCAAGCTCCAATAAATCACTTTATATCCAAGTTGAATAATACTCCAAATATAATTTTCTTAAAAGGTAACTGATGACTTAAAAGATCACTGATGACTTAAAAGGTAATACGAAAGAAAAATGTCTCCTATATATATCAAGCTAAAAAGTTTCTAGAATAGTCTTTCATTTTCTACAATAATCATAATCTAGCAACTTCAACAATAAAGATCATTCCGGAAATTTCTATCTAAATATAATGCATGAGTTTTCTACAACAGTTAAGAAAGTTCTAGTACATACATGTAGTTTATGTTCTAAAAATAGAACAATGATAATATTGGAAATACCAACTGGTCAGATATAAATTATATACATGTAATATGTTGCATACATAACATTGTCTTTTGAGGGTATATGTCGTGTCCGGGCTATAACTTTCTTATCTTTGGAGGGATTTTGTAAATACTTGCCATAATTGTTTACAATAATGAGACAATGTGTCATGCGCAACAATTGGTCACCTACCTTCAAGGTCAAGGTCACACTTGGAGGTCAAAGATTAACATAGTCTGTTAAAGGGTATATTTTGTGTCCGGTCCATAACTTTTTCATATATCAAAGGATTTTGAAAATACTTGGCACAAATAGTCACTATAATAAGACGATGTGTCATGCGCAACACCTGCATCCCTACCTCCAAGGTCAAAGTCACATTTCGAGGTCAAAAGTTAACATAGTCTGTTAAAGGGTAGATATTGTGTCCAATCTAGAACTTCTTTATAGTTCAATGGATTTTGAAATAACTTGGCACAAATAGTCACAATAATAAGACAATATGTCAAGTACAACACCTGCACCCCTACCTCCAAGGTCAAGGGCACAGTTAGAGGTCAAACGTTAACAGTCTGTTATATGGTATATTTTGTGTCCCGTCTTTAACTTCTTCATAGATCAAAGGATTTTGAAAATACTTGGCACAAATAGTCACAATGATAAGATAACATGTCATGCATAACACATGTGTCCCTACCTCCAAGGTCAAGGTCACATGTAGAGGTCAAAGATTTACAAAGTCCATAATTTTTTCATAGATCAAGGGATTTTAAAAATACTTTGCACAAATAATCACAATAATAAGACGATATGTCAGGCCCAAAACATGGATCCCTACCTCCAAGGTCACACTTGGAGGTCAAAGATTAACATAGTCTGTTGTACATTTTGTGTCCCATCTATAACTTCATCATAGTTCAAGGGATTTTGAAAATACTTGGTACAAATGGTTACAATAATAAAACGATGTGTCATGCACAACACCTGCACCCCTACCTCCAAGGCCAAGGTCACACTTAGAGGTCAAAGCTTAACATTCATTTGATTTCTTTAATAAATTTATTGTTGCATTTTCAGATCTAGCATTGATCATAAATTTGGACTGAAAGTCCTAAGATCCATACCTCAATCTTTTGAAATAGCACAATTTTAAGCTTCATATAAAACTTCCCCGAGGCGGGGGACGTTGGTACTTCTGTTACAAATTCTTGTTATTTAATAAAATATCTATTGTTCTAGAACAGTGATTTATGATGATTTTCTGAAAAATCCTTATGCAAGACTGGATGCCGTAATGTCAAGCAAATGTATACCTCAGTGCTTGCAGTGCTTTGATTTAGAATATAATCTTGATCACTTTATCAATCAAATATCTTTTCACGTCTGGTGGCTTTTTTATTTATAAACTATATACCGGAAAAGAAATAAAACACAATTATTTGTATTCATATGAAAATGACGACTCATATGAAAATTCCAGTAAAATGAGCTTTTTTAATACCTTCCCGCGTTTTGGGCAAATATAGCATTCGCACAAAAGTTATACCATAAGATGCGGAATTTATTTTGGAATAAAATAGTATATATAATTTAAAATTATTTCGTGTTATTTGGAGTTTATATAAGACCGTACGTGTGATTATCACGGCACTACTCCCAACCGTGTGATTATAACGAAGCGTGGTAATACAAATAGTAGAATTTAAAAATAAAATACCATTAAACACAGAACTGGTTTTAGAATAAAATAATCATAATTTATCATTCGGATAAAACTGATTAATTATAAAGTCGTGTGTGTGATTATCACGGCACTACCCATAACCGTGCCCTTATTACTCCGCCGCACAATATCACAGAACAGAACCACTTTATAAATTGTTAAAACTATTGAACACAGTTGAAAATTCAAATTGTAAAATTTGTGTCAACAATGCTTGAATAGTAGAACCTCTTGACCTTAAATATCTATTAATAACCTGCTCATTGGAATCCCTTCCCTTTTACGTATGTATTAATATGTTCCAAGCACTAAATATATAAATATAACTTTATATATGTATACAGTCTAAATCGTGAGCAGTTATTTAATGAGGTAGTTTTATAAAGGGGACGTAACTTTGTCAATAATCAATTATATTCAGTTTGAACCTCTGAAATTAAACAATTTTGGCTCATTTGTACATATATTTTTACCGTTGCCCATTTCATCATCCTAATCACAACTGTGTTTTGTCTTATACTTAACCTGTAGGATGCGAATGTGTGTGTATACAATGTTCTCAAATGGAATTCACGGATTGTTGAAAAAAAAACTAAAAACAAAAAGTTTGCCTTTTCCAGTATCTATACACCCACAGATCGCGACGCTATTATGCTAATAAGAGATTTATCAGGTGGTAAAAGATTTAGGCGATAAATAATGTGCTTGTTTACAAAAATTATCAATACCCATATTTGTCAATAAACTGATATAAGGAATGGTGAACACTTCAAACAGTTTCAAACAGTATGTTTCGTGTTTTAGTGCACAATGTTAACTTTCACGCCTAGCGATTTTAAGAGAATTGACACCAATACGTATTATGCATATAACCAACCGGATATGACATTGATAATTTCAATCTAGGTAAAAGATATTTCTTTATCATAATATTTTTCGACATGAACAAGTATAATTTATGTAAGAAAAAATAAAACAAAAATTATGAATAGACGCTTTTTTTCCAATTCCCTGCAATTACTTTTTTCAAGATGCTCCTGTGTGTTGGATAACAAACATATATGTAAAAAAGAAGGACAATTATTTGACACAATTCATTTTAGTAAACAATATTATTAATTCTAGTATGTTTGGTTAAATATAAAACCATGCTGCGATTATCACGGCTTATCACGGCTTTACTGTCGCAGGCGGTTTATACATTTTTTACAGAGATCAAGTTTGCTAAACATCAAAACATTATAAAAGTTTGCATTAACCGTCTACAAAATTGATTTCGGAGAAAATAGTATTATACTTTACATAATTCAAAAATGTTTGATTAAATTAAATATAATTTCGTACGCATGGCCGTTGTATCTTCGGCGCGATATAATCGAACACGTGCACTATTCTAATTTCTAATACAAATTATACATTTCGGCAATATAAGTAGCTCTATCTGATTGCAATTTTATTGATAACCATTATTTAATGTAATAACTTACGTTCAAACGCTTCGATTTGTTAAGATAATGTTATTCTAATTAAGAAAAATGACACATCAATGATTGTCTATTTACATCCCTGGCAAAATATAACAAACACACATAGCTATTATCAATATTTAAAATCACAACTGTCTTGAACACGATAAATATAACACATTCTAAAAGTAGAACTAAAACTTTAAAAAAAATATTTATTAGAACATAATTATAATTATTCATAACGAAGGTTGTCATAATTATTTAAAAATCGGTGCAATACATGCTTTTTAAAACACTCCCGTGTGTTAGAAAATTAATTAATTCCAACAAAAATTATACTATTAGATGCGGAATTCATTTTAAAATAAAATGGTGTGTGATTTAACTATTTTAGAGTAATTCTAAGACCATACGTGTGATTCTAACGGCACTTCCCCTAACCGTGTGATTATTACGCCGCCGCTTGGTAATATTAAAGCTGTAGCGTAATAATCACACTGGTGGAAATATTCCTCATAAATGACAAATCTTACATTATTGGAACAATGTATATCCCACCTATATCCCATAAATTTTTAACGAAGATGAACTTTTTAGATTCGAAAAAGAGGTCTCGGAGAAAGCAGCTAAATATAACTATTGCATTATACTAGGAGATGCGAACGCTCATTGTGCATGTTTGCCTGATTTTCTATGTTTTGATAGGTCAATTGCAAGAGGGCTTGATCTTGATGAAGATTTTGTTAATGACTTTAACTGTGTAGAAGATTTAAAACGGCTAAATATTCCCCTTCAAAGATTATCGCCCGATTCAAAGGTTGATGCCACGGGCTTAAAATTGATCGAAATTTGTCAAACCTATAATTTTTTTATATTAAACGGACGAATCGGCGACTCAAATAAATTCACTTTTAAAAATGTGTCTACGATTGACTATGCACTAGCAACATACAAATGTTTTTAGTATTTTACTGACTTTCGGATATTAGAATCAGACCTTCTTTTCTCCGACGGTCATGCGAAATAATTATAGACATTAATAACTTGCCGCCTAAGTATATCCGCTTCCGACTCAGTTCCGAACGTACCACTTAAAAAAACCCAAATGGGTTAATGACCTTAAGTCTAAATTTGTTATGAACATCCAATACCCTGAAGTCGATAATATAAAAACCAAACTACAAAATATGCAACAGACCCCATCCGCAACAGACATAAACGACATTGCAAATAAAATTTCATCTATTTTCCAAAATGCAGCAGAATTAACCTTCTCATCGAAAAACACATTTAAATTTAAAAGAAAACCAAAAAGTAAACCCTGGTATGGGCCTCAGTGCCAAAAATTTAGGCGTATGTACAATACCGCTAGAAAGAGGTACAACTTACACAAAAGTCATGAAAACAAACAAAATTTAGATAAGGCAAGTAGGTCATATAAGCAGATTATGAATAAATATATCAGTATACATAAATCACGAAATGAAAAGAAACTATGCATCTAGGCCAACCAAAACAATACTGGAATCTCCTAAATAGACTCAAAAATAACAACTATTCCAAAACAAATGACTTGCAGCCAATAACTTGGAAATAAGTTGACTTATCAACCGTTTGTCCTATATTATCATTATTATGAATAAATTAAGCAAATATTTGTTATGTATCATAGTTTGGGGACCTTTCTGTTGAAAATGCGTCCGAGTTAATTAAATCGTATACATATACATGCACAGTGCGTTAACTGGGGTGCAGGTATAAGTTACCCGCACTCCAGAGCATGCCCATTGATTGGCTAATTTTTTCTGGGGTTTTCTTATTGTGACGACAGAGAAAGGCAAGGCGACAGAAATATCATATTCAGATGCTCGTTCATTGGTTCCTTTTTTCTGGGGTTTCATATTGTGACAACAGGAACCGTGCTTTTATGTTTGACTATGATACAAAAGAAAGATCATCAAAGCACTCGGCAATCTGATTACGCCCCCTCGTACAAATCAGGTAGCCTCGTGTTTCGATGCTCTTTCTATTACTTGTCCGTAGTAATGAATATAATTCAAAACAACAATAAATAACCTTACACTATCCAAGCAATGGATATACATCTTTTAAGTGTTCTAAAGTTGTAAGCTAACTTACCGCTTTAATTTCATCAACCACCTTCAATGCCTGTAACTTTCGAAATTCTTTTATTTCTTTCATTAACTGTTGCGACATCCCTAATTTCAAAGGCGATGGTTTGAAAGCCTGAATATAGAGTATGATGAAAATGTCGTGTGCCTATTTATATGATCTTACATTATAATTTTGATCGTTTATTTTTTTCTGTTTCAAATTAATGATGATCATCTCATCGACAATGTCATTGATATATACCAGAAACAACAAGGGACCCAAGATGGAGCCTTGAGGAACTCCAGCATTTACAGTTGACCAAATTGACCTTGTACCAGGAAGAGTTACAGCTTGACGACGGTCTGAGATGTAGTCAGAAATCCATGCAAGATGGCGTCCATCCAACCCAACAGTTTTTAATTTAAAAATGAGTCCTTTGCTCTAAACTTAATTATAAGCTTTGCTGATATCAAAGAAAATTGTCCTAATTTCTAACCCGTCATCTAGAGCTTTGCAAAATGTATTATAAAGGGACGTAAGCTGATTGACGGATGAGTCGCCTGGTGTGAAAGCGGACTGTCAAGTGGAAACAAAATTGTTATCCCTAAAGAAATTATATAAATGTTTAAATACAACAGGTTCAAGACCATTTTTCCGGACAGCATAGTAGGGATATTGGACGATAGTTATTTGGCATAGAAGGGTCGCTTGTCTTGAATACAGCACAAACATGGGCTTCCTTCTAAGACAAGGGAACCTTGCTACATTGAAGAGAACAAATGAAAAGAGAAGATAGTGTAGTTTTGAGTTCCGATGCTGTTTCCCGTAAAATACTGTTACTAATTTCACCAGGACCTGTTACTTTGTTGATTTTAAAGAATTCAAAGTATCTTCTACATCTTGTGAAGTAATGTTTATAATTTCGAGTTTGATTTGTGGTTCGTCAAAGTTAATTGTTGGCAAGTCTTTATCAGAGTTTATAAGTGTGGATTGACTACAAAAATATTTAATAGATTAGATTTGGCTTTGATGTCAAATAGCAAAGAGTCCGAAACAGTGTCGACTAGAGGATGGATTACTTGTTTGTCAGAAGGGGAGATAAAACCTTTGATAAGATTCCACCAGTTCTTTGAGGCATAAGACTCATTTTTAATGATTCTGCAAGCTTTCGGATATGGTTTTCTTTGGTATTCCGAATTAAGGCAACTTCTTCATTGCGGACCTTTTTAAATTTTTCCCAATGAGTTTGGATATTAGTGTGTTTTGCTCTTCGATATAATTTATCGATTTCCTTATATGTGTTGTTAACCAAGGTGGATCGTTTGGCCTTACTATTATGGTTTGTGTTGGTATGCATTTTTTGCGAGCTCAAGTAGTTTATTGGAAAAGGAACATGTGTAGTTATTGATATTATTATCCTGAAATTGGTCCCAGTTAATAAGTTTGATTTTATCTCTTAGTAAATTAAAATTTCCTTGGTTATATAGCAATATTTCTCGCTTAAACGTCTGAGCAGATGGTAAAGAAAACAATGCATAGATTGGACAATGATAGCGCTGGTTCTGATCAAAACTGGTTCTCCTACACCGGAAATGACAACATTATGGCATTATGGTAACTATGAAAAGATCAAGAATCGAAGAAGAGTTTTCTGTAAAATGAGTGGGATTGTTTATTAGTTGTTCTAGATTGAATTGATAGCAGAGAGATTGAAGCGTTCTTGTCATTTGAGGATTTGAATCATTAAAGTTGAAGTCACCCGTCACAATGATGTCGGCTATACCCGAATCGAGAGCCAAACTAAGAGAGTCCTTGATTAAATTGGTGTGGTAAACACTAGCGTTTGGAGGGCGATAGAAAATTGCTAAAAGAATTCGCTTTGGGATGAAGTCATAAGTTCAATATATATGCACTCCAGACCTGGGGGTTCAAGATCAAGTCTACGCTTATAATACAGTGTGTCTTTTACATAAAGAATAACCCCGCCATACGAGTTGTCGGTTCGGTCTTTTCTCCTCTCAGGTTGATGAAAGTGAGATATTCTAATTTCGCTCGAAAACGTATCAGATTTGAGCCATGTTTCTGAAAAAGCAAGAACATCAAAATTTACAAACTCAGCTTCCATGATATCTATATTGTTTGCAGTGCTTTGGACATTATAATGTAAGACAGAAAAGTACCTGTTATTAACCATCAAATCTGACAAAGAGGAAGACGGTGATGAAATGTTTGAAAGAGACGAGTCACACGAGTGTAATGAGGTTAAGGGTCCTGGGTTTGGATGTACGTCGCCAGCTACCATTATAAGGAATAAAGTCCACGCAGATGATACAGCATACACTAATACAAGAAAAAAGAAACCTAAAAAAATATTTTCCCTTGATTGTAGACCAGGAAGGAATCGCCTGAGAGGAAATTTAATGTTTTCATAGGTTGTTGACGTCATTTCCGTTTGAAAGACAAACATGTAAAAATATTTGACACTGTTACAAAAATAATCATATTATGCAAAAGAATTAAGAATTTTGTGTTGTATCATTAAGTAATTGATGTTAAAAATAGTAGGAACCGGTTTGCCACAGTCATGCACACGTATAACTTAAAACTTTCCGGCAGGAAGTTTATGCCATCTGAATAAAAACAAGAAGAGAAGGATTTGTATTATAGATAAAGAGCAAGATTGTTAAAAAAAGATAAGATAACATACACAAAGTTTTGATGATCGAATAAAATATGATTGTAACCGACGGAACTGTCTTTATTTTGATATACTCACAAAATGAGAAAAGCGCCGAGTAAGATACGTAATGAATCAAAATACAAATGTTTTTTAAAGACATAAATAAAAATGTATTTAAAGACAGAAATAACTAACATTTCACTGGTGAAATTAATAAACAAATGTATTCAAAAACTACGAAAGACCTGTAGGGCAATTTCGACTTCATGAATTCCGATTTCATCTTTATGAATTCATATATTAAACTTCGTGAATTCACGTTTTCATCATACATAATTCATGAATTCACGATTTCAGCTTCATGAATTCACGATTTCAACGTCATGTATTTACGATTTCAACTTCGTGAATTCACGATTTAAACTTCACGAATTCACGATTTCAAATTCACGAATTCACGATTTCAACTTCATGAATTCACGATTTCAAATTCACGAATTCATCTTCGTGAATTCAAGATTTCAACTTCAGGAATTCACGATTTCAACTTCATGAATTCACGATTTTAACTTCGTGAATTCACGATTTCAACTTCACGAATTCAGGATTTCAGCTTCATAAATTCACAATTTCAACTTCAATGTATATGCCACGTGATCGTGACGTCATTTGTTGCCATATTGGATAGCTTAGAAGTTGCTTGAAAAATATGGTTAGTGATCTTTTACTTATATAAGTTTAAATATATCCTTATTTTCATTATAAATCTGTTAAATTATTATTAGGAAACTTATTCATATTAGCTGGTTTAAAAAGAAAATATATGGGGATCTAGAACACATAAATCTGGCTATATCCTGAATTGGACACCGGGGTCTAAACCAAAAGTTTTTATTTTAAAATACTCTTATACACCAGGGTTCAATCTGCGCATCTGTCTGTCAGAATTGCATTTGCGACTATAGTAGGTAATTGTATTGTGTTATCTAATTGCATATGCTGGTGTTATCTTTCATCATTATTTCTATGGCGTTGACTGCATTGGCAACAGGAGAACGTATTGTAAATAAAGAAACGATGATGGATTTGATAGTTCATTATTTATCGGTAGGATGTAAATACAAAGAGATAACTACCAAGAGATATTAGCCAGTCTTCTGTTGATTCATGGAATAAAAGTTAGTTATCGTCACTTATTGAAGTATTCGTGTCCGGGTCTAAACTGCGTATGGCACTTCGATGGATACGAAATAAACCTTTGTTTTGCAATTCATGGGACCGTAGAAAGATACAGCCGTAAAATTCTGTGTCTTGAAGCTGGTTCAAAGTCAAGTTTACAATTTGAGATGAAACAAGTTTAACTCTCTTCAGTACTTCTGTAACAATTCGAAAATTTTCTTCAACCTTGACATAAATGCTCAAATTGATAAGGTGTTATACATACCTCATATCACTTTGTGCTGACTTTGGGTCAAGGTCACCCTTAAAGGTCAAAGGTCAAATATCATCCAATTTTGTGTTTGCTCTGAAAGTCTTTTACCGCTTCATGGCTTTCCAAAAAATTGGGATCATACATATGCATTGCAATGGGAAGAACCTATGTCACGGCCTTGCAGGCTCACTGTAAATGCAAAGTTCAATTATCAGACAATTACTGTAGAAATCCTTTTATTCTGAAGAATTTTTAACTTGATTTTAATGTTTACATAAATAAGGCAATGTACAGAACACAAGCCATTTCTGTTCAAAATGAAGGTCACCTTTGAAGTAAATGTTTTCATTTAAAAATATTTATAAATTATACTAAATGTACCAAATAGGCTGTGTCAAAGAGATCATTTTTGGGTATTCGTCACTCCTGTGGCAGCTCTAGTTTATAAATGGACTGTCTTCATAATTAGACTCATCATCTTTTAGGGAAGATCAAACTATCTTTGACTTGTCATTCTCACTTTTTTGCTGTGATTGACAATAAAACCTTGTAATTCGTATATGGAAATTAGAAATACCTGGTTCAATATAAAATTACAGTGCATATGTGTGTGTGCATGTGCGTGCTTATGCGTGTGTGCGTATGCGTGTAAAGTTCTATAACTCTGATAGTTTAAATTAGTTAGTTAGTTAGTTAGTTAGTTAGTTAGTTAGTTAGTTATATGAATTTTATAGGTTAGAAAATATCACAAACAAAAATTGTTCCTTAGTTATAATATGAATTTGTCTATATACATCGACACATATTTGCGGATATACTTTCAAGTTGACTTACAATGACCCTGCTTCATAAATGACTTTTTTCAGGTCCAGTCATCTTTTGTTCTCAAAAAATTGATGTGACTTGCTACCAGTTTGTTATTGTATGTCCTATTCAATCTCATTCCGTCTTAGGTACCGGTAGATGAATTAACATGAACTTGAAATATCAATGCAATGTAACGATGCATTATGTTCTTTTAACCCTTTCCCCCATGAGCATATTGTGAAAAATGGCCGTTTTCACTGAAAAGCCTCCTGTTACAAGTTCAAACTGCTATGAAACTATGAAAAATGCTTCAATACTAATCAAACTTGGCACAAATGTTGACTGGACCATTGCCTTGGTAACGACATGCTCAGTATTAAATTTCCTGTTACCATGGCAACGAGGGGACATCTCAAAATTGCCAAAAATCACTATTTTGCCTCGATTTTTTGCATCAAAATTTATTTCAAAGTGCTGCAACTTCTCAAGGGATTGAGATAGAGTCAAAGGCTTTTCAGCGTTGGTTACACGTTACCTTATGATCGACCTGGGGTCATTTTTAGCCTCTCACAAGTCCAAACTTTTCTTGGCGATGAGGGGGACTCCGCCCCCCTTCAAACCCCCCAAACAGAAGGGGGCACATCCCCCTTCTGGCAACCCCCTGATGTATCTTTTGGATGGGGGGCGGCGCCGAAAAAGTGCTCACTTTTTTTAGCAACATTTCTCAAACGAAACCATGTGTTTCGGGCCCAAATAGGACATTTTTTCACTATTTCAGGCCTAAAAAAGGGGGGGTCGAAAGTGCGTTGTTTCGCGTATATATGTGGTAAAGGGTTAAGTTTTATAACTCTGATAGGTAGTTTAAGTCTATTTGGTCTTTTTATTCAATTTAGCGTCAGAAGATTATTGTTTTTTTAGTTATCTGCCCTTTTATTTTTACCAACATCATGTTTGGCATATTATTATACTTTTATAAAGGCAATTAATCGTAATTATTATTGGTTCACTCCATAGTTGAAAGTGGTGTTTGAGGGTATGAATCACCTTCAGTGGAAATTTTGAATATGATTTATATTAATTATGTCACATGAATGATTTAATACGAAAGAAATTATACTTTATTATAGACTCATGTACAAAAGTGCATCCTATAGTGCAAGGAACTTATCTATTGCAAAATTAGAATTTAGAAAAGGACAAAGACACTCGTTTTAGACGTGTATATTATACTCTAATGGAGATAGGGTGTACATACTGGTCACCTTGTCTATTCATCTGTCACTCATATTCCGATACAAAGGGGAAATAACTTAATTTAACTGAAAAAAGATGTAAAGTTCACTCAGCAGTAACCGAGAACCATAAGTCTGCTTTGTTTAATTTTTCAAATTGTTTCCCCCTTGGAATAAATGGATTGTTTTTTTTTCAAATTTGTTCAAAAATTTTATTTAATGTTAATGTACATCAAACATATACATTTTGATCGTCCTTTAATTATGCCTCTCAGAGTGGGGGACATGTATATTTGCACATGTTCGTCCAGCTGTCTGCCTGTCCGTCCAAAAATGTTGTGTCGCCTGTATCTGAAGAACTGAATCTAAAGTCAAGAAACTTCACAGGAATGTTGATCAGCGTGTGGTGTTATACACCCGGGGGTTTCAAATGTGGATTAATTTGAAATTGTTAGAGTAATGGCCCCTCACTTAGTCAAAATTTGCAACATTCAACCTGTGTCGCCTTTATTTTTAGAATTGCTGGAGCAAGAGTAAAGAAAACTTCACATGAATGTTGATCAGCATGTTAAGCTAAGCACCTGAGATTTCAGGTGTAGAATTAGAGTTATGGTCTTTGAATTATGTCAATTTTTTTAAAATTTTATAATTATTGTTCTGCATGCAACTCAAAAAGCCTTAGAGCTTGTCAAAAAACGTTAGAGGAATGTTGATGAGCATGTGCACCTGGGTCATACATCAGATTTTTATCAACCATTCTGTATTTCTATTTTTACATTCACTCTGTTATTACAAGTTATATTTTCTGAAATCATTATTTTGATCTAATAATTCCTTTTTACACACTTGCGTCTTTGATTAACTTTTACCTTTCTCCATTGGTTCACTTTGTCTTTATCCTCTATTTTAGCTCATGTCTGTACATTCGAAGTATTGAAGTGCTCATTTATCATTGGGTTTTATAACAAAATATAAGAGATACATGGGAAACAATCAACACTTGAGAAATGTAGTGTCTAGACATAAAATTGTATCTAGAAGCATTGGATGAATGGGGCATCTGTGTCCTATAGACCCATTTCTAGTTTTATCTTACTTTCGATGGGTCATTTTGATCATTGTAACTAATACAGATTTTAACATTTGATCACACAATCTTAATTTATTCATCCCATGCATTGAAATAAATGACAGATGTTGAGCGATTCTACCATCAAGCCGTATTTCTTCTTTAGTTCCTTAATTTGTTATCTTTGTTTTTATTTTCAGGATTTGTTCAAATTAAAGTAAATTTCACGAAAATTGTTATATTGTTACCTACATCCAGCAAGGCGACATTTTGTTTAACAATAGATTAAAAGACGACTATAACATCAGCCGAACTGTTCAAAATTTATCTTCTTACGTCTGTAAATAAGTTACTTCCCATGTAGACTTAGTTTTTTTCAGTGCATTTACGTGTCCGTTTGTGCCAGTTTTTTGCATCTATTGAAATCAAAATTTTTTTTTTTGGAAGTCTTGTGTCGCCCTTCTGTATTTTTATAGATAAAAAATAGCGAGACTTTTGCATTATCAAATGAAAGTTTTGGCGCCATTCATCGTTAAATTTGTCGCATGCTTAACTAAATTCTTATGAGAATCAAAAAGTAAAAACATTCACGATGATAAACATTAATTCTCGTATGTTTCCTGTTTACAGCACCAGTGACATTTTGATTAATGTTTTTTTTTGTTGTTTTTTTTTCAGAGAATGTATTAAATAGCTACTTATCTATTAACAAGAGCAGTGCACTCACTATTCTTAGTGCTTGGTAGGAAAATAAGAGTCTGGATAATGTGGAATTTTCTAAGGTCAAATAGGGTCATATGTTCTTTAAAAATCCATATTAGAGTAACGGGCCTTGGATATAGCACATTGTGCTTCCAAATACGTTTCAATCCTTCCTCTTAGTAATTTTAGAGATACCAACTTGCACCTAAGTGGGACGTCTACACAGACGCCTGAGTGAGTACAAAAGCGCTACCTAGTCTTCTAGTCGACCAATTACAAGAGATTTAGTCAATCTTAAAACTTGACAGGCGATATCATAACTGCATCAAACAGGACACAATAGAAACGGATTGAAATTTGTAGCGAGCTTGATAGCGTTATTTAGGAAGTTAAGTTTAGAATAAAATAAAAGAATTTGATGGCCATTTCCAGGAACAAAGCTACTGTTGACTATCGACGAAACAATTTCTCGTTTAATGATGCTGACACTTGTATACCGTCTGTTATTCTATCAGGATGAAGCAACAATGATATGACATTTACTGTCGTTCCCCCGCCCCATCACTTAAAAAAAGATATAAAACGGCAACAGCCATTGTGTTAAGAATGTAAATAAGAAATCTTGAGGGATGTTGCACATATTCATTATCCCTCATGTACAGACTTAATCTAACCAAGCCCGCAATTCTCTTGTAATTGTGTTGTGATAAATGCTTCCGAGGGATAACTTCGTTTCCAGATTTGTTTAACAACTTTGTTCAGCACGACATTTTTGTTGTGTATACATTTAAGATGGTATATTAGTTTCTTGTATTTGGCCTTTTTCAATTTTGGTGGTTCCAGTATTCCTATTTGAATACTGTATAATCACCCTTGGGAAATTGTTGCCTGTTTTTTTAAATTTTGGGTCTTTTGACGCCCTTCCCTGTGATTTTGCAGGCCCCAAACCCCTCAGACCCCCTTTTAAAAATTTCCATTTTTTTTAGTTCCGCTTTTAGGGCAAAACGCATTTTTTTTATTTGGGGCCCAAAATTACGCCCCTTTTAAATGGAAATGACACTTGTGTCACTTTAAAGGCCCAGTAACCCCCGTATGAACACATCGTGGATGTTTCAAAATTTCAAAATTCACCATTTCGTTTTAAAATTTAAATTTCTGCTTAACCCGGTGCTAGGGGGCCCGTGGAGGGTTTAAATTGGGCACTTTCCTTTAAACCGGGGTCCATAAAAGGCTTAACCAAACCGAACCTCCCAACCCTTTTTCCAATTTTGTCGTTTTGGGATGTCTCTAGGGATTCGGGTTTTTTCCCCTATTAATGTCCACAACTTTACCTATAAGATTGAGGCAACACATGTTGATCGACATAATCAATTTTTTTTAAATATGACTCTCTTTTGAATGCATTCATTTAACATTGTTTGTTAATGAATGAAAGTCCATTAATTTTTTTTTCGATTAAAATAAAATGATCAGTCAATGTATTTATTACCTTATCTGCTCTTTACACTTAATCGTCGTATAAGTCGGGTCCTTTTCTTCAAAAGTGTCACGAAGAAGGCGGTTTGCTAAGACAAACTATTTATTAACGGCGTCGCCTCGATTTGTTGTTTATCCTAGCAAACGTTTGTAAGAAGACACTTTCGAATAAAAAACTCTTACTATATCCATTACGAAATTTAAAAAAAATTTTAAAAATCCTAAGGAAGGGAATAAAACCGTTAAACCCCAACTCTCCCCCCCCAAAAAACGGGTTTTAAAATTTAAATGCAATTAAATAAAATATGAAATGGAAGAAAAAAATGCATTTTTCCACAAATTTTAAATTTAACTTTATTTATAAAATTTGGGATATTTTTTGTAAGCAGGGGATTCGATTTTATACTAGTTTATACAGGCACCTGCAAAAAATATTATAAAGAATTGTCAATTAGAGTGCTCTAAAAGAAATAAAAAAGAAATTAAAAATGTTTTGGCAATCGGTTGGAGATTCAAAAATCACAATTTGAAAAAAAAGACAAAAGTAATTACAAATAAAGCTTTTATTTACCATTCAAATGACCTACTCTATAAGTTACACTTTTACAGTTTCAATTTGATTTAGCACATGCACGTAGATCACGCATATCAACGCGTTCTTATCAATCATTAATCGTACAATAATAGTAAAATCACAGTAAATATTAAATCATATGAAAAAATATCCATTAGAATAATCATATTCTGATGACTTAACATACATGTTTTTTTATTCTTTTAAACGTATGGCTTGCAAATTTATGAATTCCAGCTGAATTAAGAGGAAAACATATTTCACTGGCCATTGTACAAGTTGTTTTCATCATGACTCATTAAATTGAACCATTTGTATAATTAAAAAGATATACAATTCGGAAACTAATGTGTACCTTCAACATCTTCTTATGAGCACAAGTACCTTCAAACTATTAGAGTGACCTTGACCCTGGAGGTAGGAACATGTGTCTAACACACAACACGTCATCTTGATGTGGTACACATTTGTGCCAAATTTTTTTTAAAACTCTTCAATGCATGACAAACTTATTGTCCGGAAACGAATGTGTGTACCTATAATCTCTAATTGTGATAGCGCGAACCTTCAAAATATAAGTTGACCTTGACCTTTGAAGAAGGGACCTGGTTCTTGGACGCGTCACAACGTTGTAATGTGACAACGTTGACATCTGTGCCAAAGTTGTGTCAAAATCCCTCAAAACATGACAAAGTTACAATCTGAACATGTGTGTTGTGAAAGTGGGGATGGGACGCCCGAACGGACATGAGCCTTAGTAGTAACACATCGTCTTGATGTGGAAGATATTTGTGCCAAGTTATTTTAAAATCCCTCCATGCATGACTAGGTTACAGTCGGAATGTTTATCTGCAAACTCTTCTCAGAAAATGAGTATCTTCAAACTATTAGACTATAAGTATGACCTTGACTTTGAAGGTAGGGACATGGGTCTTAGGCGCAACATGTCGTCTTGATGTGGTAGGCATTCATGCCTAGTCATTTTAAAATCCTTTGATGCATGGCAAATGTTCAGTCCAGACACGAATGTGTGTAATTATTAACTCTAATTGTGATAATGTGAAACTACAAAATGTGACCTTGATCGTTGAGAAAGTGACGTAATTCTTAGACCCGACAAATCGTCCTGGTGTGGTTGACATTTATGCCTAGTTATTTTAAAATCCTTTTATGCACGTCAAAGTTACAGTCAGGACACGAATGTGTGTACATATTAATTCTTATTGTGATAGTGCGAAATTTCAAAATGTAGTGTGACCTTGACCTTAAATGTAAGGACGTGATTTTTAGATGCGACACATTGTCTTGATATTGAAAACATTTGTGCTAAGTTATTTCAAAATCCCTCAATGTAAGACAAAGTTACAGACCTAAAATGAATGTATGAAGGACGCACAGACAGACAGACGATACGATTTTGATATACCGCCTTTCGGGGGCATAAAAACGTGCATTTTCTTTTACAGTTCAAGAACAGGCTCTTGCATTGTTTTAATTTTGCTGTCTATATCAACATTGAAACACTTATTGGAAAATTTACCAGTTGTAGACCAATCAACTTTAAAGAAAATAAAAACTATTAAACCAGGTAGTAATAACGTCTATCGTTTTATGCTTCTTAATTAAAAAGACAAATTTGCAAGACGCAAAAGTCAAATTTCCTATAATGTTAAAATTGATTATGCAATATGTATCAAAATTAATGAGTAATAAAAGAAAAGTTCAATATAAGCAACGTAATAAACAATTATTCTTTTACAGATGAAATAGACATATACTGATTAAAGGCATACTCTGAACTCCAAACTTCTCTTTCGCTTGAAGTAATTAGATCAAACAAATTCATAAACTCTGGAATGCAACCCCGTCTGTTCAAATTACTTGAATAGAATAAAGCAAACACTGTCTTTGAAAAATATTTCCATCATTGTATAAGTCTGTATCTCTCATATCTTTGAACAAATTTATGACGTCGAAGCTTACTCTACAATGATTAAATCCGTTGATTAGACGTGCTTTTACCAACGATAAATCTTCAGTCCGCTGCATGGCCGTCTGTATATTCTAATCTTCTTAGCTGATTATGGTGTTTTTTCTTCAAGCCACCGAATTTTACGACATTATCAGGCCCCATGAATTGCAAACCCAAAAGGTTTTAGTTTATCGTATCCATCGGCACGAATACTTCCTCCGAAGAAGCCGCTTGCTTTTTCTTCCTTCCATGCCATTTTGATCTGCTATCCACATTAATCTTATCACTGTCAGGCCATATTTAAGTTGAAGTCTTTTCCACATTTCTTTATAACCAAAATATTTACCACTCCCGGATAGATCTCTAAGAATTGCACGAAAAATATCTTCATTATTCGATTCTACTGATCGCCTATGTACATTTAGTATCTTTATGATTTTTAAGTGACGATAATTAACTTTCATTCCATGAATCAACAGAAGACTAGCTAACATCTCTTTGTATTTAGTATTCATATCCCACCGAGAACTATCAAATCCATCATCGCTTCTTCATCACAATACGTTCTCATGTTGCCATTGCAAGAAAAGACCATAGAAATAATGATAAAAGATAACACCAGCATCTGCAATTAGATGAAAAGTACAATTACTTATAATATTATTAATTGTACACGAAAAATCCAATTCTGACAAACGGATGCACATAAATTGAAGCCTGATATATATTTTAAACAGTATTTTAAAATATAAAGATTTGGTTTAGACCCGGGGTCTAATTCAGGATATAGCCGGATTTATGTGTTCTAGATCACTATATATGTTCTTTTTAAACAAATTTATATGATTAATTTTCCTATAAATACTTTAAAGGATTTAAAATGAAA
The DNA here is from genome assembly GCF_026571515.1 of Ruditapes philippinarum. NCBI lineage: Eukaryota > Metazoa > Mollusca > Bivalvia > Venerida > Veneridae > Ruditapes > Ruditapes philippinarum. The sequence goes on along the minus strand of NW_026860300.1, from coordinate 16,642 downwards.
ATACTGATTTATCTAAAACTTATATAAGTAAATGATCACTATTCATTTTTTTCACGCAATTTCATTACCCATTCAATATGGCGAAAATGACGTCACGGCCACGTGGCATATACGTTAAAGTTAAAATCGTGAATTCGTGAAGTTTAAATCGTGAATTCGCGATGTTTAAATCGCAAGTTCATGAAGTTGAAATCGTGAGTTCATGAAGTTGAAATCGTGAATTCATGACGATGAAATCATGAATTCGTGAAATCGAAATCGTAAATTCACGAAGTTGATTTCGTGAATTCATGAAGTTGAAATTGTGAGTTCATGAAGTTGAAATCGTGAATTCGTGAAGATGAGATCGTGAATTCGTGAAATTGAAACCGTGAATTCACGAAGTTGAATTCGTGAAGTTGAAATCGTGAATTCTTGAAGTTGAAATCGTGAATTCATTCAGTTGAAATCGTGAATTCATTCAGTTGAAATCGTGAATTCATGAAGCTGAAATCGTGAATTCATGAAGTTAAAATTGTGAATTCAAGAAGTTGAAATCGTGAATTCGTGAAGATGAAATCTTGAAATCGTAAAATTGAAGCCGTGAATTCACGAAGTTGAATTCGTGAAGTTGAAATCGTGAATTCATGAAGTTGAAATCGTGAATTCATGAAGCTGAAATCGTGAATTCATGAAGTTGAAATCGCGAATTCATGAAGCTGAAATCGTGAATTCGTGAATTCTGTATGTTGAAAACGTGAATTCACGAAATTAAAAATTTGAATTCTTGAAGATGAAGTCAGGAGATCATGAAGTTGAAATGGCCCTACAGGTCTTTCGTAAAAACAGAAATAACTTACATTTCAATTTTGTTTTTATTTGAGTGAAATGAATAAACAAAAGTATTCAAAAACAGAAATTACTTACATTTCAATTTTTTTCATTTGAGTGAAGTGAATATACAAATGTTTTAAAGGACATAAATTACTTACATTTTAATTTTGTTTTCATTTGAGTGAAATGTATATACAAGTGTGTTTAGAGACAGGAATTACTTACATTTCAATGTTGTTTTTATTTGAGTGAAATGAATAAAACAATGTATTTAAAGACAAAAAATAATAACATTATAATCTTGTTTATATCTTGAGTGAAATTAAAATACAAATGTTTTTAAAGACATATAAAGCAATCAACTAGATACAGTTTACGTCATATATAGAATTGCGAGTATCACAACTTTAATGTCATGCATTACATCGGCCAGGTTTATATCACTAATACGTTTAAGTAGGTATCAGTCATGGGAATGTTTAATTCATATATATTTTCAACAAGACACCAAATAGCATTACTAATCAAACAGAAATTTACTCATTATAACCAATACAAGTAAGATTGACGAGATAGGTCCTACAAAGTATTCATCGACAATTACAATTGAGTAATTATTCAGTTGTTGATGATACATTTAAAATTCTAACAGCATGTTATCTGTCTGGAAAAAATAAGTTTACATTATGTGTTACATGTATACATATAGAGCTAGTTATAATTATGACCCAAATTCATAAATTCCATAACAATATGCATGCATCTGGTCAATCTTAAAACTCGCTTATCAATTACAGTATCAAGTATATAAGGATGGAAGGTATAACAAGAGTTCGACAAAAATATTCAGATCTGTCCAAAGTTCTGTACCGATATTTATACCAAAATATGCACCGGTCCGATATATCCAAACTTATTATAGGCATAAACATTAACAAAACAAAATAGGTACGCTGTTTAGCTGTGTATGATATTGCAATCATAAATATAGGATACTTAACTACTTAAGTTAATATTCATAGCTCAGACAAAAGTAACAATTCAATAGATGCAGGTAGGCTACATATACAAATATATTGTTAAGCACAAGACAAATGTATGAAGTACACTTGCACGTTTAAGTCTCAGGTGTCAGTTCAGTGTATATAAGTAAGTAGCACGTGTATAGTATAATGTTCAGAAAAAATATCGGTGTATTGAACTTGGATGATGATATAGTCTGTTTTGGGTAGTCGGTTAAGAACTTTTAAGACTCATCAGGTCTTTTTCACATAAGATTCGATGGATTTTGTTATTTCTATCCTTGACCATGACAATTCCGTCGTATGTCCAGGCACTGAGTATGTATTGCTCCTTTGCTAGCTGACGAATCTTATTAAACAGTGCAGCACGCATTCTGGTGAGATCTTCGTTTACAGATAAGCCCCGTAGTTTACTTGAAGCAATATGGCTCCATCTTAATAGGTAAACATAAAAAATTAAATCAACTAATGAAAGAAAACATATATTTCATATAATCTTTATCACAGTTCTGAACTGACATATATGATATCTAATTTCAGAGTAAATAATATACTTTTATAGTACATGATATTATGTTGCAAACCGATTGGTCAATGTGTAAACAATGATGTATAATAAAGGAATGACTTGGCTGAGAACAGTGATCACAATATACCCGATAGATTTTTTTCAAACTCGTAACTTTGCATTGCTAGTTCTTTTATTTACTAAAGATACATTAGACAATAAGTGTGTATGTATGTAGGAAATGTACCTTTGCAGGGCTTCATCCTTTCCGTCTTTGTCGATCTTACACTGTTGACGTACGTCGTGATTTTCCTTCTTAAGAACTGCTATTTCTTGTTCTAAATTGTCTACGACATCTTTATGAACATGCGTATTTATCATTGTAGTCAGCCTTTATCAAAGAAAGTGTATTTCTTTAAAACGAATAATCAACTTTACGAAATGATACAGAACTGTAGTTTTACAATATACAATGTAATAGCAAAGTGAATCATTAAAGGGATTCATTTATTTATGATTTATTATACTCATGAACATGTTTCTGTTTTATGATTCATGTAATTTAAAAGTGAAATAAATTATGAGCTTTTATGTGAAACAAATCAGTAGCAGACTGTATAAAATGCATAAATACTAGTAAATATGCACTATTGGATACAGTCTTCCTTTGCTTTAACTTCATTTCTAAGATGTTCTTTGAGTGAGTCAATTTCTCGCTCATATTGTAGGTAGACCTCTCTGTTCGAACCTTGACTTTGCTTGTAGCTTGAAGCAACATTACCCAGTCTACATTTGTAATTATAAAAAAATATAATGGATGGAAACATATAATTTATATATTCTTTATTAGTTCTAAACGGACAAATATTCCAATGAAATATTATTTCAGAGTAATCAATATACTTTATTATTTTGTTAACCGATTGGTCAATATGTAAACAGTGATGTATGATAAAGAAATGACTGGGGTAAGAATATTAATCACAATATACCCGATAAATTTGTTTCAAACTCGTAATTTGGCATTGCTACATGTACATTGTAGTTCTTTTAGTTACTAAAGATACATTAGAAAATAAATGTGTATGTATGCAGGAAATGTACCTTTGCAGGGCTTCATCCTTTCCGTCTTTTACGATCCTACACTGTTGATGTGCGTCGTGACTTTCTTTCTTAAGAACTGCTATTTCTTGTTCTAAATTGTCTACGACATCTTTATGAACATGCGTATTCATCATTGTAGTCAGCCGTTATCATAGAAAATGTAACTTTACTATAGACATATTTCTTTATAACGAATAATGAACTTAACGAAATGATACAGAACTCTACTTTAACACTATACAATGTAAAAGCTAAGTGAATCCCTTTCATGAATATTTTAAGATAAAAAAAAGAAAAAACCTGTACTATTTGCCAGAGATGCTGTTATTTTGATTTATTATACTCATGAACATGTTTCTGTTTTATGATTCACGTAATTTAAAGTGAAATAGTTTACAAGTTTTTATGTGAAACAAATTAGTAACAAACTCTATAGAAATACATAAAAAAATATTTACTGTTTGATACAGTCTTCCTTATCTTTAGCTTCCTTTCTAAGATGTTCTTTGAGTGAGGCAATTTCTCGCTCATATTGTATGTGGACCTCTCTGTTCGAATCTTGACTTTGCTTGTAGCTTGAAGCAACATTACCCAGTCTTCATTCGTAATTATAAAAAATATAATGGTTGGAAACATATAATTTATATATTTTTTACTACAGTTCTGAACGGACAAATATTCCAATGAAATATTATTTCAGAGTAATAAATATACTTTATTATTTTGTTAACCGATTGGTCAATATGTAAACAGTGATGTAGGATAAAGAAATGACTGGGGTAAGAATATTAATCGCAATAAACCCGATAGATTTGTTTCAAACTCGTAACTTGGCATTGCTACATGTACATTGTAGTTCTTTTAGTTACTAAAGATACATTAGAAAGTAAGTGTGTATGTATGCAGGAAATGTACCTTTGCAGAGCTTCATCCTTTCCGTCTTTTTCGATCCTACACTGTTGACGTGCGTCGTGATTTTCCTTCTTAAGAACTATCATGTCTTGTTCTAAATTGTCTACGACTTGAACATGTGTATTCATCATTGTAGTCAGCCTTTATCATAGAACGTGTAACTTTGCTATAGACATATTCATTTAAAATGAATCATCGACTTAATGAAATGGTACGGTATTTAACTTTTCACTAATCAATGTAATTTAAGACATCATAGCTGAGTGGATCCTAATTATGAATATTCCAAGATAAAGAGCAGACAAACTTAACAACTAGCCAGATATGCCGTTATTGTGATTTATGAGTCTCATCGAACATGTTTTCTATGTACGATCAACGTAATAAATAAGTCAAATCGATACAAACTTTTATTTGAAACTTATAAGTTTACAGACTATATAAAATACATAAACATAAGTTTACTGTTGGGTATAGTCTTCCTTTGATTTAGTTTCCTGTCTAAGATGTCTTTTGAGTGTTGCAATTTCTCGCTCATATTGTAGAACCTCTCTGTTAGAACTCTGACTTTGCTTAATGCTATTAATATGTAAATATATATGGTATCACAATGTCAAATAATTGCAATGCAGTTTTTATCAACATACATCAGATTTGGTACCATCAGGTATGGTATATACTACAATCATAAACGAACGTAGTTTAACGTGATAATCAAAATTAATGTAGTGCCGGTTTGTGTGCTGTACATATATATGTTCCTAACATCATTATTTCAGAGTTGGGTCATTTAAAAATAAAGCAATCGACTATCCACAAAACTGATAACACATAGCCTAATTGCTTAGACATTTTTATGATACTCAATCAAATGTGCTAGAACAATAGGCTTAGATATAATATTAGAATAGCTGTATCCATTCATACGAAGTTTTAACAGTAATAGTTGCAACACAAAAAATGATATCAAAGATTGAATACGTAAAACCGTTTCAAACATTCAAACCAATGGCAATATTTTTTTCGGTAACGTTTCAAACAAGTGTACATATTTGATTTTAGTTGCTTTATAGAGAACGACACATTTCGATTTATATCAAAAATGGTCAAAATAACAAAAAAGGAAGTTCATATCATATCCTAATTTTAATGTTGACATTAAAATTATACAAAAGACATTTAGTGATCATTTTAGATGTTTCATTTGAACGGTAATTGACTCTACCTTTCTAATTTCAGCTTTAGAGAGTTTACCTCACGGTCTTTCAATTCACATTGTGTGCAATATAGTGATCTTTGCTTTTCAATAACTGATGTATTCCTTTCTATTTTTCGCTTTTTCCTGTTTAGTATCTGAAAAGAAAATATATTGACATTATCATTTTGTATACTTCCTTCGACTTGAAGCATCTGCCTCTAGGACGAGTTTAACTTATCCTGCCGTCAAATTTTGAAAATATTTAAACATGTTTCTTAAAACGTCATGCATCCAGGCAATATGGATTATCTCATGAAAATTTGTCATGATATATGTTAAACTGGTGGCACCTGGATGGTGTCAATATAAATCCCAGTGATGATAAGAAAAAAACTAGACAAATAATAGAATAATTTATGATTTTGGAACAAATTTAACAGAATGCATTATTTGCATGGTATTCACGAAATATCTGAGCCGTAGGTCTGGATTGAACATTTTTTGTATATAACAAGTAAGTGATGCCTTATGTCAAGTATGAGGTTCAAGAAAAGAATAAATCACTTTCTCTATTAGGTAGGTCAAACGCCGACATGGACTTTGAATACTTTTATGTGAGGAAGGTAAGTGAAGAGGAATAGTTTTCGGACAAACATAACAGTGATTTTTTGGCGGCCGCAGTATTGATCTCACATATATATTTTGACAAGAAAGAAAAACAACATTTGCCTTCCTTAACTATGTAAATATCTATTTAACAACACACTAAGTTCATTCCATTGTCGTGACATTGACCATTAAGCTAGCGACATTATTATTCATTGCCATCAAGTGTATTTATTTATATTGAAATTTTGTATCATGCAACTGTTATGGCCCGGACACGAATATTTACAGCATTCATACTTTATAACAATGCATAAAGTTCAATCATTGCTGTGACCTTTGAGTAAGGTATAAAACACATTGTCTAGATATGGTGGTACATGTATATTGTACCAACATGAAATTCAATCATACATGCAGATCTGTCAAGGACACGAACTCTGCAATTAAAACTATAAGACAAATACACTATTCCCTCCTGTTGTCTTCTTATTCCTTTGTGTACAAGTGTATTTTGACGTCTTTATGCAAGACAAATACTTGTTCGAACACATACACTTACGCACTCACGCAAGCACGCAACTTCTTTATAACATTTACAACAAATGCAATAAGCACGCCAGAATATCAATCTCAGTTTAAAAAGAAGCATACAAATTGCCGGAATAAATTGTCCCGAAACTCTCATCAAACCACCGCATGAGCAAATGGACATTATTACACAATTTAGCAACAAAATTAATTAGATATGTAATACTTTAGAAACTCTCTTACTAGACCTCGTCACAACAATGTTATGTAACTTTTGTCACTATTTATAAAGTAATAATCTTTGCTGTTTTATTTCCATAACCCTTATTCTTCTTTACAATTCTTTATTTAAGCATATTTATATTATCAATATATCTATGCAATAAACGTAACAAACGAATTATTTCAAATAATTTAAAATGTTTAGATCTCTAATCCTTGTAATACTTACACTATCTATGAAAGACATTTCAGTCTTAAGTGCTTCTAGATAATCTGTATATTTAGTTTCATATTTTTCCAGGTGTTTACTCTTCGCCTTCATCTGTTCCTCATGTACTTTCTCTCCGTATTTATGAACAGCGTCTGCAGCTTCAAACATCGCTTTACAGTGGAGTTTTATTTCGACTGTAGGATGGTCGAACCTAGAAATCGTCTCTTGATCCGCGTCATGTCTAAAAATTGGAAAAAAATGATCATGTCAATGTCTCAGAATTTAAGTTGTAGCAATTTACCTAGTGCTGTGCAGAACTGAATGCAAAATATATGTTATGAAAATTACATATAACATTCAAATAAAAATAATAAAATCTTTGAATGTGCTTTGAAACCGTCGCAAAGAACAGCCAGTTAAAATCTGATAAAAACAAAAAACATTGCGTGATTTTTTAGCTATAAAAGGACAAAAATAGCGTTTAGAGTTGCTATTTAAGTCAATTTTGGATAACTTAATAGATTCGAATCTATGATAAATTTTTAAAGCATTAACTACATTATTATTCTTTCGAATATTTTTTATGTTTTAGAAGAAAGTCTTTTCAATTAAATGATTTTTTCAATCAATGCAAATAACTATGGTGGCTGATTAAGAAAACACTTTTCTGCGTCGTGTTGTCGCTAGCGACAGCACGGCAAAAGGCCAAACGGCGCGTTGTCGGACTTTCGTCTTTTCGTCCTTTTCGCTTACGATGCACGCCAATCGGCGCGTTGTCAAGGCGGCGTGTTGTCGCGATGTCACATTGTCTCTCGGCTCAAATAGAAGGATTGACTATTTGTGTATATATATACTTATGTAGCAGGAATGCCTATCATTACATTTTACTGATATAATCTTATTTTCAGAATAATATATAAACAATGAATATTTTTCCTTAGCCTTATTTATACATTTAATATCTTTTCAAAATCATTCAACAGGCACTATTTTTTCTATCTATAGTAACAGTAAGCATAACTTAATGCATTATTTCATGATATTCATGCTATTCATATCTTATGTAAGGTTTTTATCCAATAGAGGGTTGTTCATTAAATTTAACTTAATACACTTCAATACATTTTAAAGCACAATATTGATTCTCTATATTGTTTACTTAATATTTTGTAACATTCCTCTTTTTGTTATTTATTTTCAAGTCATGCATTTTTCATGAATTGTGTGATTGCAGAGAGAAGTGGCTATATAAGCCAGTATTTTCGGTCATTTCATTGCCTTGTCGACAGATGCAAAAGGTAGCGTATGCCTATTATCGCCTGACTTGGTCATTTCTCTCTATTTTCCCTATGTTGTTTTTTTGTAACTAATATTTTCATTTCGTGACATTTTAGGAAATCAATTTAATACTTTGACATAGAAACATATTATCTTAAATCTATTTTGCAATAAAATTGTTGAACTCTGAAATGCCTATGTTTTTCATATTTGAATTTTCAATTTAATCTTCAATGAACCTGGGTAAATAACTAGGACGTTAATTGTGATCACTTTTTGTCCGTTTGTCCGTCCTGTTACATTTGGTGCGTAGTGACCAAGATTATTTTAAAATTCAATTTTACTTTTTGTACTTTGGTAGCCATTGAGAATTGAATTTGTGAAATCTTATTCATAAATTGTTTCTACCTCATAATTCTGAAAATTATTGACATTTTTACTGAATCAATATATCATAGGGTTAATTAAATAAATTGATGTAGCTCTATAGATGGCATCTCACAGTAAATGTAAAATTGAAGACACTGGTCATTTCAATTTGTGTAATAAAAAGTCAGATTTTATAGGAATTTCTCAACCTACTAGTCAGTTACAAGGCTGGGGAAATTGTCCAATAGAAAGGGGTATTTTACATAATTTGACTTCTTTTGAAAATGACACATGCATGCAGGGTGTTTTAATACCTGAAAAGTGTTATGATTTTCCATCAAACAAATCAAAAGAATTAAAGTTTGAACAAATTACTCAAATTTCTGAGCCACCGTTTTATAGCTGTCCAACATCACCTAATATTCAAGATAAACCTATTGTTATTCCTGTTCAGCATAATTATAAAACTGAAGGTGAATTAGAGATTGGACATCCTGAAAACTCTCAGACATATGAAATGCAATCTAACATGTATTCTCCAGTCTCTTCTTACATGGATCTTCCAACACAAATTACATGTACACTTGAATCAAATGATCTACAGGGTGTAACACAAAATCAGACCTTGAATACATTTCATAATAAAAGTTGTCAAGCTGACTTACACATTTCACATGATGAAAATTCCATACCACGTGTTGTGTTAAAGGGTGATTTATATTCTTCCAAAAATCATACACCTTCAACTTTACAAAAACCTATTAATTCTCAAATTACACATGATTCATATAACACAATTTGTAATCCAAATCAGACTGTTTCTAATCAAAGTTATGTGCCAACGATTAAGAAAGACATACATACTCAAAGTTATTCACCACTGAGAGTAAATCCATATAACAATGAAACTATGTATGGTGATTATCAAGCTACAGTGACTTTGCAAAATCCTCAAAATAGAGAAAACATGCATTACACATACATGTACACTTCACCTAAACCTCAAGTACAAGTTGCATCAAAGTCCTCCTGTCCTATAGTTGACACAAATGTTTTTAAAAGTAGGGTACATGTACCTTCTGCAAACAATGATAATTATCATGTACAGGGTGTGTCCAAAAATTCATACTCAACAAACAATATGGAATTTAAAGGCAGTTTGCCTGATATACAGCATCAATTGCTATCTTCACAAAATGTTCTGTGTGATACAGCTGCTTATCATCAGCATTCAAGATTAAATCAGTTGCCACATATTAACACAGATCAAGGGCTTATCAATAGTCCTAAGCACAAAGGCTTGCTGCCTGAATCATACATACATATATAGATAGCACATTCCCTTTAAAAGTTTACGAATAGAAGCATCCATTGGGAAGCTAAATCTCCAGCAATAAACAGCCAATTTCAGTATAGGCAAGAACATAATGGCTTTGGCATACCTATCAGTCGGAACCAATTAATATGCAGCATGTCTTAAGCCAAGAAACAACAATAAACACAGAAATCACTCAACCTGAACCAGTCACTCCTTACCTTACTAGAACTGGTAGAAGAGTTAAACCGAAACAAATATTTTCACCTTCTTAAATTTACTTTTGATGCAAGTCTCAATAAATTGCAACAAGAAGTAATATTCCTACAAATAAAACAATAATATCTATAATTATATAATCGTATGTTTATATGACATGTTAAATTACATGTTTTATGATATATATATTTCTAAATTGTCTAATTGTAAATAGAACTGTAAGAGTAAAACAACTCTTAATGACAATTTACTAAAACCATGTGAGCGTATTTGTATATACATGTAATATTATATTAAATGTATTATGATGATTATTACACTGCTGCTTTGTTTGATAAAATTATTTAAAATTTGAGCTTGGATGGATAACAAACTTTAAAATGTTATTCAGAAATAGCCAAATTTTGCTTTATTAATTTGTATGTATATTTGCATTATTCAAATGTATATATGTTATAAACGTTGAATTGAAGAACAAATCAGAGTTCCTTTTTACATCAATTTAACTAATTCATGGGAAATAGAGATATTATGTTTTAAGTCTATGATTTCTTAGTAATAAATTAAGTTATTGCTAAATGCATATAAATTATGTTTTTAAAGAAAGGATTTGAAAGAGTCATTTTGATTTATCCTGTTTTTAGTTTGAAATATATGACATAAATGCGGATGTACAACTCGGTTTAAAGAAGACCACTTGTATTTAATAAAAGATTTGGCCAATCTTAAAATACACAATTGAATGGTCTGGCTCTTTAACAAATGAGCCTAGGAAATTGGTTTTCCGACGATGGAACTTATCTCAGAAAGTTTTGTCATCCAGACTGAGACATTTTGTTCAATTATTTTCAACTGATTACTGGAATAATATTAAAAATGATTTTTTTTCTTGTATTTTTTCAGAAAAATGGATAATCTAGAGATCTTAGCAGGTTACTCTGAAGCATTAGATGAGTTTAATGCTCAGTTTATAGATAATGACCAGAAGCCAGCAGAAAGGCCTCTCTGGCCTAATATTCCCTCCTGCTGCCCAGTTGAGGACTGTTTGGAAGTTTACCAGAGTTTCAGCAGCTTTGAACGACACTGGAACAATAAACATGTCAATAAAATAAAATTATACAAGTGTCCAAACTGCTCTTTCAAGTCGGCTAGAGAATATAATGTAAGGAAACACCAAGAAAAGGTACATAAAATGAAGAGTGCGATTGAATTTGAAAAATCTGAAAATGGAAAATACATTAATCCAGGAGACAAACTTCCATACAGGTTTGATCACCGCCAAAGAATGTCTAATAAAAGAAAAGCTATTGAAGGGACAGACCTTCTAGTCAGAGGCGGACAAGTGTGCCGGGATCAGTTCGCGGAAGAACACAAGGGAAATGTCGTTGTTAAATACAAACAGAATAAAAAATAAACTGTTTTGAATTCAATAATCAGAGTGAAACAAAAATTATATGTGATTGATTATTTTCTTATTTTATGTTGTTATATTATAACATGTTGTATTATTCCTGCATTTTTTTTTTATTTTAACAAAATGATTTTTGAAAATTTTGGTCTTAAGAAGGGGGAATGTAGCAGGAATGCCTATCATTACATTTTACTGATATAATCTTATTTTCAGAATAATATATAAACAATGAATATTTTTCCTTAGCCTTATTTATACATTTAATATCTTTTCAAAATCATTCAGCTGGCACTATTTTTTTCTATCTATAGTAACAGTAAGCATAACTAAATGCATTATTTCATGATATTCATGCTATTCATATCTTATGTAAGGTTTTTATCCAATAGAGGGTTGTTCATTAAATTTAACTTAATACACTTCAATACATTTTAAAGCAGAATATTGATTCTCGATATTGTTTACTTAATATTTTGTAACATTCCTCTTTTTTGTTATTTATTTTCAAGTCATGCATTTTTCATGAATTGTGTGATTGCAGAGAGAAGTGGCTATATAAAGCCAGTATTTTCGGTCATTTCATTGCCTTGTCTACAGATGCAAAAGGTAGCGTATGCCTATTATCGCCTGACTTGGTCATTTCTCTCTATTTTCCCTATGATGTGTTTTTGGTAACTAATATTTTTATTTCGTGACATTTTAGGAAATCAATTTAATACTTTGACATAGAAACATATTATCTTAAATCTATTTTGCAATAAAATTGTTGAACTCTGAAATGCCTATGTTTTTCATATTTGAATTTTCAATTTAATCTTCAATGAACCTGGGTAAATAACTAGGACGTTAATTGTGATCACTGTGTGTCCGTTTGTCCGTCCTGTTACATTTATATATATAAGCTTAGCGACAGAACGACATCGCGCCGCACGACAACGCGCCATTTTGTGTGTTTCGCTAGCGACAAGACGACAGTGCGAAAACGCGCGTTTGACACGTTTCGCTCAGGACGACAAGACGAAAATGCGATAACGATATAGATTGTGTTGTCACTATCGACAACGCAACGCGCAAAGTGTACCAAATCAGCCACCATAACTAACACTAGCTCAGATATTTTTTCTGGCTTATCAAAGCCACAGTTTATGTTATACGTGGCCGCTTTCTTTCTTTCTTTCTTTCTTTCTTTCTTTCTTTCTTTCATTTTAATATATCAACTGTCAATCGAGTTATTGTAGAAAAAAAATCACGAAAATCATTATCGTGTCCAATGTAAATAAAAGAATAAATTTGCAACTAAAACTTGTTTCAAAGGAATCGAAATCGAAAGTGCTTCAAAAATATGGCAAAATAAACGTAAAAAGCTTTCTTTGTTAAAGTCAACATACTTTACCTACCTTTCAATAAATCCAGCTTGCTCGTTTTCTTCCCGTTCTCTTTTTCTCCTATCTGACATTTTAAATCATGCATTTAAAGATCTAAACCAGGAAGCTATATGTCTACAAACACTTGAAAAACTATAATTATACATATAGAAATCAATACAGTATGCGACCTTTTACAGAGTAAAATCATTAAAGGGTGTATTTTGCTTTGTTTTATTTACTGTAGTATGTTTATACTATCTAGAGGATTAAGCAGTTTTTCAAATGCACATTTAAAACGTTTAGAAGTAGCTTTATCATTTGTCATTGAAATATAAACTAGAAATGCGTCCATAGGACATAGATGATTCCACTTTTTTGACAGTTTACTGACGTTCAGCAGGACATTATACAGACGAACAGACATAGGAAATTAAACATGACTCCATCTCCCCTTAAGTGGTTTGGACAAAAAAATGACCTCCATATTTTCCATTGTTAAAATCTTGATTTCTACCAATATTAAGCTGTAAAACAAGCAAAACTCCAGATGCAAAACTACACATATGCTGAACAACATACCTGCAACAGATTAAATACGTTTTCAGCTACGCAAAATTGCAAATACTGATCAATGTTCCCGTAAAGTTTATTGACTATATTTCAAGCACTTTGAGAGGTACACGTGAACACATTTTGGTGCGGTTTTTACAAAGTCAAGAGCAAATACTCTACAAATACATATACGTCACGCAAACCCTAGGTGACTGACTAATATTTCTGTATTTTTGGGCTACGCGCGAAACAAGTTGCAAATTGCTTTTTTTTAGTCAATGGCAATAACTACAAATACTGAACAAATCCATAGGCAATCCCCAGCTGCAAACTACACATATTGACCAATATCCCTGTAAAGTTTCATGCCATTAGATCAAATTGATTTTGAGCTATACGGGGGACAAATTGAAAATTCTATATTGTTTAACTGTAACAAAACTCCACACGCGAAAGCCAAGGTGCACAACTTCACATGCTGATCACACGCCGTATACATAAGATAAAAATTCCATGGGGAATTGTTATTGGCCTGTGTGTTTGACGTCATAAGGCCAAACAAAATGATTTCGAGGTTCTGGTAACATGCTGAAAAATAGTAGGGTCAGTAGGGCGGAAACACATTTTTTAATTAGTATTTTATTAAAATTTAACTGATGTCAGATATATACACTATAGAATACTCCATTGTTCTAGGTTAGGTGCGGAAATACAGGGTCGGTCAGGTTACTGGAGCCGCAAGATCATTTTGTTTTTGCCTAATCTCGCGTGAATGAGCCTCGCGAGAATTGTCTTTTTTTTTAAACATGAACGAATATCAGTATATAATTAAGTTATCATAATTATTTGAAAATAAATCCGTGATGAAATAATTTAAAATGAAAAAGCAATGCTTTCATTTAGACACGTGACTAAAGTTCTCGCTAAAAAAAACAACATCCTATGAAAATGCGTTATTTACACCACGTGGATTACACACGCATAGGGGTTTGCCTTAAATACGAAAGAGACTTTTTGACCTAGCCGGTGCTAGGATCATGGACGGTAGTTTGCACTTGACAGTACCGTCCATGAACAGGCTCAATCAAACTGAGCCTGCAACATTTTCAATTTTGCCGTGTTGGGCTTTCTTTAGGGATTCTTTTTTCTCTATTTTTGGACGAAAGAGAGCGAAAGTGAGCGAAAATGACTTTAAAAATATGAATTATAGCGTTTTATTAGAATTTTACAATATTATAATATAATAAAATTGCAGTTTGCAGACGAATAATATTATCAAAAATAAACATAATATTGATTTAATCGCCAGATCTTCCTTTTGCAGATACATGTACATTGAAAAATACCAAAGTTACTTATAAAATATCCAAAAAAAAAGCTTTTAAAATGGAATTTATGCTAAAATTGCATTTTGTACACGTATATTATCAGAAATTAATAATATTTATTGTCAAAAATAATCATTATGAGGATTTATACCCCATTTATTTGCATGATTTTTATATTCAAGTTTCGCTCACACTGAAAAATACGAAAGTGACTTATAAAATATTAAATATAGTAATTTAATTGAAATTTATAGTAATTTTGCAGTTTGTAGACGTATTTTTCATAAATGATTGAAATTTTTTTTCCCCAAAAATAATGATTATGATGATTTAATATCAAATTATTTGCATAATTTCTATACCGTATACAAGTTCAGAGATCTTCCTTTCGCTCACAGAAAACAATAAGAAAGTGATTTATTCGGACGACTGTGAACGAGAGGAACTGAAAGTAAAAATATAAAATGTAGCATTTAAATTTATGGGTCGTCAGACCAAACAAATAATGGTAGCGAAATTTCAGACCCTGATGTTCTTATTTGCAAATGTTGAAAGTAGTCCAAACTCTTCGAAGCGGTTACTTCCCTTCATATGTACATTAACGCCGAAAAATTAACGGGAGATCACTGCGTAATGATTGTCAAATGACAGGCTCATTAATTTTCGTAACGAAAGAAATAGTTTCCGATTGGTCGAAGATTTCTTATATTGTGTTATTCTTATAGATATATTTGCTTATATTCAGCTCCATAATTATTTACTTCAGTGTTAAAGAACAGGTTTACCGTGAACAAAATATATCGAAATAAATAAAGGTTACAAACTCTAAGTTAGAATAATATGGTGTTCTTCAGGCTGTTATCTTATAAATCCCCGTCGTCGAGGGGTTTACACGCTCGCTTTGGAAGCGAGAGGTCTGGAGTTCAAACCCCAGTTCAGGCAACCCATTTTTTTTATTTGTTTTTATTTATTTATTTATTTTATTATCATATTTGTTTAAGCCAAATAAACATTGAATTGAATATCAGTGTTGCAATTAGTCTTATAGCCAATTTACTATAGCTATAACACTGGAAACAGCATTGGTGACACTATACAAACAAATTGGTTTATACTCCCACAACCTACACCTTTCTGACATTCTGAGACCCAAACAAATTCAGCGCCTTCTGAGCTTTGATTATCTTATGTTTACATTGATTGGATCTCTGGTCAATAGTTTAAGAAATCAAATGATTGGTATATGGATGGTTGATTTCAAGATATTTTTATGTCATGTGATTTCTCGGTGGGAGTGTCATTGTGTCTTTGTTATTGTCAAAAAAGATGTTGTTGGTCAAGTTCTTTATTTTTTAAGTTAGTATGTATTTTTAGATGCTTTATTGTAAATATGGAGAATTGCATTATTGTGATTCTCTGTTGATTGATTGTGAAATTCGTTCTTTAGGGATACTTTATTTCTCTCTATTTTATCACATAAGCGTTGTTAGTGCCGTGTGAAGGCCGTAAAATGTCGCCCGTACTTTCAATCAGGGATGTTATTTTTCCGATCCTTAAAGATCGTCCAGCACGACGTTATTGTTGGTTTCAGTATTCCTCACTTGAATACTGTTTAATCACCCTTAGGATATCGGGCCTGCTTTTAATATTTGTATTTTGGAAACTTACCTGTGATG
>NW_026860299.1:0-26170 GCF_026571515.1 Ruditapes philippinarum | reverse complement strand
AAATATACTGTAAAATATAAATACCCTCATTCTAATTAGAATTAATACATTAAAGATATGCAACAATCTTGGTTGGCCAAAAGAATAATATAAAACTCACTAAGAGATATTCTAAATCTATTCCAGCATATTTTCCCATTCCTCTATAAAATTCATTTTATTGAACTATGATTAAGAAACTTGTGGTATATGACTTAATACAGTTTAGTTACTGACAGGGGAGTTAATCATCATAATGATCTATGATGAGAAAAGAAGTTAATATTTTTCTTGTTTTTCCTTAACAGAATGCTTAGTTAACCAAAAGTATCATTATCCATATCATAATCTCTAAATGTGCTATGTGCTTAATTAAAATGTAAAATTAAACATGAGAAATAAACATCATGATGTATTTTGTTCCAACTGTGAAACTAAGTTTTAATCCTACTCCCAGTCCACTCCACTCAACTCTAGACTACTCTACTCTAGTTCATGTATGTAAAATCCATCGATTTGTTTCACAATTAAGGTTAAATGAATATGTTTTAATTGATCCTTAAAAAAATATAACTAGAAGAATAAGAAAATAATCTGAAAACCAACCTTGATTATCATTTTTCCCCACTAATACATCAGTGAGCACTAATCCAACCATACCAATAAGACAGACTGCAGCGCCACCTAGGTGTTGTACACGATACCTTGTGTGAAGACAGAAACGTGACAGAATCATCACACTGACCAGACTAAAACAGTCCAATAACTGAAATATGAATAAATTTGTAGAAAAAGATCAGGTGGGTAAGTACTGCCTTCACATCTCAATCTACATGTACTCTTTAAGCAGCATGCCTCCAGATTCATGCTTATTTTCATAAAAAATTTAAAAATGCATTTAAAAGTAAAATATTGTGAAATGAGAGAAGCCAGTAATTTAAATATTGCAAACGACACAAACAGTCCATGTTAAGCGGTCAAAATATGCAAAAATAGCCCTTACTGTGTAAGTCAAGCAGCAGAAAAATATGGTAATAAATACATGTACTGCAAATTTGGTGATTAAATGCACATAACATGTAAATTATTACTAATTTACTTGAATCTTTGTATGTTTCTTAAAATCTTAGTATATATTTCTCAAGATTGATTTTCTTAAAATTTTTGGCTCATCTGGAGGCATGCAGCTTTGAAGTCAAATATGTCTTTTGATTTTATATGATACCTGTCTAATTTTCTTTAGGATTTTTATACTTTTGTGGACAGCCCTCAGACTTATTAAATGCCTCATCTTGCAGGCTTTAAATGTGACCTTGTGCTTAAGGATAAAAACTATAAGATTCTATTAAATATGAAAGATGCTGATAGCATAACTATTCAAATTAGATACATTTTTGTAATTATAAAAATTGCTAAAAATAATAACAAAAAACTTTCAGACCATTTTCCAGTATACTTGGATCAAAACAGTTGCCACTAGAGTGTTAACAAGATTTTTATATTTTAAGCTCCGTTGACCTAGTTTTTCATGTGAGATGACCCATTTTCAAACTCATCCGAGCAATTACCTAGACAAGCATCCTGACCAAGTTTGATGATAATTGAGTCAAAAATGTGACCACTAGAATGTTAACAAGGTTTTTCCATATTTGGGCAGTGTGACCTAGTTTTTCATCCGAGATGACCCATGCTCGAACTTGACCTAGAAATCATCAAAACAAACTTTCAGACTGAGTCAAAAATGTGACCACTAAAGTGTTAACAAGGTTTTTCTATCTTTAGCTCCTGTGACCTAGTTTTCATCCTAGATGACCCATGTTCGAACTCATCAAAATAATAACATAAACAAGCATCCTGACTAAATTTGATGATGATTGAGTCAAAAATGTGACCACTAAAGTGTTTACAAGGTTTTTCTATTTTTAGCTCCTGTGACCTAGTTTTTCATGCGAGATGACCCATGTTCAAACTCATCTGGGCAATAATCTAGACAAGAATCCTGATCAAGTTTGATGATAATTGAGTCAAAAATGTGACCACTAGAGTGTTAACAAGGTTTTTCTATTTTTAGCTCCTGTGACCTAGTTTTACATCCGAGATGACCAATGTTCAAACTCATCTGAGCTATAATCTAGACAAGCATCCTGACCAAGTTTGATGATGATTGAGGCAAAATAAGACCACTAGAGTGTTAACAATGTTTTTCTATTTTTACCTCCGGTGACCTAGGTTTTCATCTGAGATGACCCATGTTCAAACTCATCCGAGCTATCACCTAGACAAGCATCCTGACAAAGTTTGATGATGATTGAGGCAAAAATGTGACCACTAGAGTGTTAACAAGGTTTTTCTATTTTTAGCTCCTGTGACCTAGTTTTTCATCTGAGATGGCCCATGTTAAAATTCATCAGAGCTATCAACTAGATAAGCATCCTGACCAAGTTTGATAATGATTGAGGCAAAAATGTGACCGCTAGAGTGTTAACAAGATTTTTCTATTTTTAGCTCCTGTGACATAGTTTTTTATCCGAGATGACCCATGTTCGAACTAATCTGAGATATCAACTAGATAAGCATCCTGACAAAGTTTATTGATGATTGAGGCAAAAATGTGACCGCTAGAGTGTTAACGAACAAGTGTGGACGGATGACGGACATTCAATGATCCTAAAAGCTCACCTTTGAGTAAGCTCAGGTGAGCTTACACCCTGAGCTAGCTCAGGTGAGCTAACAAAAAAGTAATTAACTAAAATCTTACAAATTTTGATTATGAATTAAATGTTTTACCTGAACACTGGTGACAGTGGTATATGCATAAGCTTTAACCACCAAGTAATTTGCCTCTACATCTATAACTGCTATCAGGAAGTAACGCCAACCCCAACTGCGAAAAATTTCTCCCATTGATCTCCCATTTTTCCGACAACATAAAATTGTTGTAAAAACCAAACATAATAACACATAGTTAAAGAAACTCTGGGCTGAAAAATAATAAAGGGCTGTGTTTTAATAAGAAAGTTCTATGGTGTTGCTATGGCGATAACAACCAATTTAAGTATCCTATTGAAGTTTTGTTTATTTTAGTTTTAAACATACTTTTTTGGACTGATTGTGATGAAAAATTGACATTAATTTTATTTGAACAGTCAACCATTCTGGATAGTGGCTTCCTGGAACAAACTAGTACTGGTGTCCCATGAGGGAACATGGTTGTGAACCGAGAACCCACATCCTTATGTTGAGCAAACACTTTAAGCAATTGTAGGTCTCTCCCACCAACCCCACTTTTAATGCACTTTACTTAATGTCACATCTGCATTATGAAGATGACTCTAAAGGCAACCCTATTTTATACTTCTAAGGTAAGCCAGAATTCCTTCTGACATTAAAAATGAAAATCAGTGGTTAAGCATACATAAATAATTGATACAAATTCCAGAATTTCTAACCTGTAGGTATATTAACACCTTGTTGTTGTAACAGACCAGTGCTGACAGCTGTTCCACATAGTAACAAAGAAATAAACTGACCCAAAAACAATGCCTTCAGAAAATACCTGTAAAGTAGGAAATATATAAGAAATCTGAAGAAAAACAAATGACCCAAAAACAATGACTTCATAAAATACCTGTAAAATAGGAAACATATATGAAATCTGAAGAAAAACAAAATCCTAAAAAATACAAGAAAATTTTGTAAAAATCCTTTTTACCTTGTCAGAATCTGACTATAGCTCTATTCCATATAGCCGGCAGTACATCTGAATTATTTAAATAAACGAAACAATTCTTGGAATATTCACTAACAATACCAAGAAACACATACATTTTTGTAGTTCTAAGTTTGCAATTCTAATGACTCTGCAATGGAGACACTTACATGAAAAGAAATAGAATATATTCCCATGTAGGAAAAAGTAGTCCTTAATTATATACAAAGGAAATGATTTTTTTTTACACTTTTTGAAAATGGTGTCAGTAAATAATCATAAATGAATATAATTATACCTTTGGTTACAGCCTTTTAAATTCTGCCATATCATTGTGAGAAAAATGTTAAAAAATAAATTAAAGCCAAAAAGAAATAAACATATAATAAATGAAAATTCTAATTTTTAAGTAGCTATTGAGAATCAAATTGTTCAGAAAAAAAATTTCAGTATCAAACTGATTTAGTATCTTAACTTAAAGTAACATTTGATGCATTGGGTTCAGTAATATACCAAATATCCATAAGATGTGTGCACAGTCATATCTTTAATAATTGACATCAACTGATCAACTGAAATAGTGCAGATTCCTAGCAACTAAACAATGCAGTAATACAGTAAGATTATTGTCATCTACAAATCGTGGGCTTGGTTCAAAAATGGTGTAACTCCTTCTTTATGTAATATGAGTTACAGCCATGTCACACAAAGCTCTCAAACTGAATGACTCCGTTTGCACTCCTTTTTTAAATCGTAACAAGAATACATTTGTAGAAAAAAAATGCTATACCACCATATTAATACAACACTATATATTGAAGGAACAGAAGCAAGTCATTACGGTTCAGATACAAAGGCAATAGTATAATAATTAATTTTTAAAAAAGGTATTCTTATTTGATAAAAATTTAGAAAAATACATAGCTGTATTAAACTTTGATATACAGTTACAGTTATTTTTCTTAAACACTATCTTTTCAATTAAACATACCCTAATTCTTTGAAAAGAAGAGGTAGAAATACAATCATTTCAAAGATTTAATTATAATATGCCTAAGATTTAAAATGCCTTTATACAAATAATGTTGACTGACAAATCTCCACAAAAAGCAGCCTAACTTTGTTCATTACTATAGGACTAGTTATGGCATTATTGCATTTAGCAAGTTAAAGTCCTTATATTAAAAGTTCAAGATAATTAAACCCCCCCTTACCTTTAAAAATCAGAAGTTGCTTAAATATGAGCCTTGTTTGTTTTCCCTTCTAATTATCAAACCCCCCATTTCTGTTACCTTCCATTCTTTACAGAAAAATTTTAAAAACTTTTATTTTTTTTTAATTTCAGGCATAGGCATTCTGCCAAATACCCCTTACGTCCTGTTTGTAAAGAAAACTTATAAGTTATAACATCTTGTAGTCTATGTAATGATATAGATATATATTATACATGTATCAGGTTACCCACATCATATAAGACTAAAGGGTCACATCATATAAGGGTAATGAACTTCCATTCTGAGTTAGTTGAAACATGGTGTGCACTTTTAGAAATTAGTTCAGAGCTAGTGCACCCCTTATTTGGGAAAAGGCCTTTTTTAGCCTTTTGACTTTGGGAAGAGTTTCTCTAAAATTCCTGATATGGGGAATAAAAAGTTAAGTGTTTAAATTTTTGGGACAAATGCATGATTTTAAAGAAAATTTCTATTGGGGAGAGGCCTATCATATGCTTCTGTTATTAAAAGTTAACAAGAGGTGTCAGTAAGACAGTGTGCTCAACTATTATGAGTACTTGCCTGGAAGTTTGATGACAGTCTCTTACCAGTATTTAAAGTGTTAACGCTTTAAAGCATTAAAGAGTATAGGAAAAAAGTGAAGTTGTATGAAAAACTTAACCGAAATTCTAAATTGAAAAAGTGGCATAATCCGGGGTCTAATCCAGGATTTAGCTGAAACAGACCCCTTGTCAAATAGGGCAGCTCTCCCAATTATATAATAGCGAGCTCGAAGGACCTGCTTTTTTTTAAAACTTTTGTCGCAAGTACTGAATTGACGCAACTTTTTGAATTACAAGATTACAATTAAAGGCGAGGAAATCTGATTGAAAACGGATGTGTAGACTCCGGTACGTGTCCTGCGCCTTTTACAGGAACCAAAACAGGAAGGGAACTAGAATAAATGGAATCAGTGTATAAAATACCAAATGACAGTTTTAAAACAGAAAATGTAATATGAAAATGAGCAATTATTTTAAACTTTATCATGGTAAAAGTAAATCGAGCTCGCTTTGACTAGTTTGAAGCTTTGCCTTTTTCATATTAGTCAAGCTAAAAATCCCTGACACCATGTGCACAAGAGTAGAAAGATTAGATTGAACTCAACTGTAGCTATTATAACTTGTGAAACTTACCCTTAGAGTCTCAACCTCCTGACTTTTTCTGGTGTCAAATTAAGAAATGTGATTGTAGCCTTGGAACTTTAAATCATAATAACGTTAAATCACAAACTTCTGGTAATCACGCAGATACCTTAGTTTAATTGTCTGAGGAATCTTTTCGAAATTTCACGTAGAACCACGCCAAGCTGTTTATATGACTGTTGGAAATAATCAGATTGTGAATCAGAGCTTCTAGAGCACAGTAAGTTTTAGTACTTTAGAACCTAATTCAGCATTGATTGATTACTTCTGTTTCGGTGTCAAATTACAAACCATCAAGTTTCAGGAAAACCCTGTCATATACAAGTTAGTAAATCCAACGTTTTTAAATAATAAAGCAAAATAATTTTTGTTAGATCACTTTAAAAGTAATTCACATGACGTGAAATTCTTACAAAAATATAATTTTGTAGATTTAGAACTACAAAGATTTAACAAAATATAATTTCTTTCATCACTTCAGTGTAATCATTATGTCTTATACGTTGCTAGAGTCCATCAATAATGATTTATTCACTTAAAGTTTACATCGATTGCAAAATTACAGAAATAAACACCTTCACCGGTAACATTTCTCGCATGTTCAGCCATTTTGAACAAAAAATAGTACGGCAGTGTTGATTGGATGATATGTGACAAAGCCTTAGCTATCAACCAATCAATACATTGAATGCAAATCGGTAATTACAATGAAAATGACAACCGGAAGTGAAATATGTTTACATTTGCGTAGCAGACAGCATATTGATATTTATTTAACGATTTTGTCAATTAAATGTTTAAATAATTGTAAATGATAACACAAAATGGTTGAACCAATATTTGACTTTCAATTTAGACTCATTCTTATAGGAGACAGCACTGTAGGGAAATCTTCTTTATTGAAATATTTTACAGATGGGAAATTCTCAGAACTCTGTGATCCAACAGTTGGTGTCGATTTCTTTGCAAGACTTATAGAAGTAAAGAATGGGATTAGAGTCAAATTACAACTATGGGATACAGCTGGTCAGGAGAGATTTAGGTAAATTTCATATATTATTGAGTGAAGCCATGGTTTCTTTATTAATCTTTTCATGACCTAATTAATTCAACATGGCTGCCAGCCTGAAAGTGATGGCATCAGTTGCAGACATTGCGTGGGTTATTTTTTTCGTGTGCCTTGACTTTTAATCAATAATCAGTTAATGTTTTTATAGTAAACTCGTTATAAAAGTCTTGAATTGTTTTAAATTGAAATTATTTTTAATGATATAAATGAATGACAATTAGACATAATGATCTAATCAATTCAAACATGTGATCACTTTTCTTAACAAGCTTGCCTTTTGTTATTTCATTGAAATAATGAGTGTGTCTACTGCATTAATTGATTACCAGTTTGTAATGTTAAATCAAATGCTTATTCTATTTATCGAATATATATACATGTTATGTTTTTTCTTTTAATCAAATTTTAATGATTTTAAACACCTTGATTTAATCATCTTGTCTGCCAGTTATCATTTGAAGCTTTTTTGTCCCCCGCCTTGTCGAAGAAAAAAGGGGGATATAGTAATAGGCTCTGTCCGTCTGTCCATCCGTCAAACTTTCGTGTCTGGTCCATAACTTTATCAAACGAATCTGAAATAACTTGGCACAAATGTTTGTTATAATAAGACGATGTGCCATGTGCAACAACCAGACCCCTACTTCCAGGTTCAAGGTCGCACTTGCTCATTCAAGGTCAACATTGTCTATTTGATGGTATATGTTGTGTCCGGTCCATATCATTCTTATCTTTGATTTTGTAGATACTTGCCACAATTGTTCACAATAATGAGACGATGTGTCATGCGCAAAACCGGTCACCTACCTCCAAGGTCAAGGTCACACTTGGAGGTCAAAGATTTACATCGTCTGTTACAGGGTATATTTTGTGTCTGGTCCATAACTTTTCCATAGATCAAAGGATTTTGTAAATACTTGCCACAAATTGTAACTATAATAAGACAATGTGTCATGCACAACACCTGCATCCCTACCTCCAAGTTCAAGGTCACACTTAGAGGTCAAAAGTTAACATAGTCTGTTTAAGGGTATATTTTGTGTCTGATCTAGAACTTCTTCGTTTTTTGAAATAACTAGGCACAAAAAGTCACAATAATAAGACAATATGTCAGGTACAACACCTGCACCCCTGCCTCCAAGGTCAAGGTCACATTTAGAGGTCAAAGGTTAAAGGTTAACAGAGTCTGTTATATGGTATATTTTGTGTCCCGTCCATAACTTCTTTATAGATCAAGGGATTTTGAAAAATATTTGGTAAAAATAGTCACACTGGTAAGATGATATGTCATGTGTAACACATGTGTCCCTACCTCCAAGGTCAAGGTCACACATAGAGGTCAAAGATTTACATAGTCTGTTATAGGGTTAATTTTGTGTTCAGTCCATAACCTTTTCATAGATCAAGGGATTTTAAAAATACTTTGCACAAATAATCACAATAATAAGATGATATGTCAGGTGCAAAACAGGTCCCTACCTTAAAGGTCACACTTAGAAGTCAAAGATTGACAAAGTCTGTTATAGGGTATTTTTTTTGTCTGATCTTTAACTTCTTCTTAGTTTAAGGGATTCTGAAAAACTTGGCACAAATAGTAATATTAATAAGACGATATGCCATGCACAACACCTGCACCCCTGCCTCCAAGGTCAAAGTCACACTTAGAAGTCAAAGGTTAACATGATAGATTTTTTAATTCCGTGTTTCATTTTACTGGTATTTCTTAATCATAATTTTGGACTGAAAGTCATGAGATCCATACCTCAATCTTTTGAAGTAGCACAATTTTTTGCTTCATATAAAACTTCCCCGAGGTGGGGGACGTTGGTAACTCTGTTACAAATTCTTGTTGCTTTTAATGTAGCTCTTTTATTGGGTTGTTAACTTTGATTAGAGCTGGGATAAGTACTTGAGATGTTAAGTACGTTGGTATCGGGCCTGGTAACACCTGTACTGTGGTACTAAATCATTACCCAGGTATACTTGTATTATAGGCATAATAAATTTAATTATGTACAGTGTTATTTTGTATAACTTTCATTTTGGGAAGAATGGAGGAAAAGATCATGCAGAGGGGGGATTTGCATTATATAAAATTCCAAAAAAATCTTTTAGAAATGAGAAAACACTACATTTAATACTAAATTGTGATACAACACCCATTATAATTTTAAACTATAAAGATTATGTCTCTACACAAAATGCAGGCTAATGGCAGGGTATTTTTCCAGGATTTTAGGAACATGACCCATACCCATGGAATCGGGAATTTCAGCAAGGTTTTGGTAAAAATTTGGAAAAAAATGCATAACTTATATTTTGCAGAGATTAAATGAATGCAAAGAATCACTGTCTAGGATGGCATCTTCAAACATTTAACCACCATAACAGTGAAGAAGCCCTTATTTTCAAAGATTTTAGAATTTGTGATTCAATATTTTTATTTTGTAACTTTCAATTGGGAATTTTTTCCTGTGGATAGGGAAAATAATAAACTATTTTCAGTTGGGAATATGACCGAAGATCGGCTATAAAATAAGCCAAAAAAAATCCCTGAATGGTAATCATTGCACATATGTCTTTTCATTAATATCAATCGGCAAGGTAGGGAATGGTATGTTCAAGCTGTCATATCAGGCATGAGGCGAGTAAAATTTTGATGCCAGTATCATCAGGCTATGTAGTCCCTTGAACTTGATGTGCAAATGTTCTGTTCATTCAATAAGGACAAGGATTAAAGATGATTAAAAATGATATAGCTGTTCTGATAGTGTGTTACTAATTTGAAGTCAATGATTTTCTTTTCCATTTTAACAATATTGCATACCGGTATAAAATAAGTACATGTATACAATATTGATAAGTGGAACAAACAATCAATTCAGGTTAAGTTATTGACGTAAACCTATGTTTCTACTCTTACAGGACTTCATCAGGGTTTGAAAATATTGTATTTGAATCATATTACATATTGATAAATATTTTTTTATAATTCATTTTTCATTCAACTTTTCATTTCAGGTCAATAACAAGATCATATTACAGGAACTCTGTAGGAGTGTTAATTGTGTTTGACATTACAAAGAGACAAAGCTTTGAGAATATAACAGGATGGTTAGCCGAGGCGAAATTTCACATAGAACCACACCAAGCTGTTTATATGATTGTTGGACATAAGTCAGATTGTGAATCTGAGAGACAAGTGTCTTCTAGAGAAGCCTCACAATTTGCACAACTAAATGGACTGAAATATATAGAAACGTCAGCAAAGAATGGTCATAATGTGGAGGAAACATTCCAGACTTTGGCAAAGGATGTGTACAAGCTACTGGAAGAGGGCAGGGTTAAAATGCAAGAAGGATGGGATGGTATAAAACCAGGTTTTAATCGAGGAGAAGAAACTGTTCATCACCTTGATGAGGAAGAGACGGAGAAAAATAAATGCTGTTGAACAATAGATGTTATTTGGAACTCAACAGATATGGGATTTTACCATCTAATCACAGGGGTACAAACAAAACTTAACCTTTATATAGTTTCATGGTGCAATACCATTCACAATAAAGTGATCAACAAGTAACGATTATTGTCGAAATATTTACCAAGTAGTAACTGTAAGGTTTGTTTGTACCCCAGGATAAGATGGGAAAAACCCACATTTACCAAGTTCTCTAGTATAATCTCATTCATATGCTGTATTTTCTAACTGTAATTTTTGGCTGACACCAGGCTAGATTTCAGAGCTAAATCAGAACAGTTAATTTATTTGTACACATTTAAACAAAATGATTTCATAAAAGTGAGTCTGTAGCGTTTACATTTTATAGACTCTTCAATGAATTCCAAGGAACATTAAATTTTGATATTTTAGTGCTTTACAGAACTTTTTGAGGTTCAAGTAATCAATGAGGAATAAAATGTTTTGCTAAAGGCAAATTATGCCTCAGGAAGGAATAATTCTGTTCTTTAGAAAGTAGAAAGGGCAAGCATAGGTTATATAATGTTAAATAATGGTTATAGAGCATGATAAAGCCTTATAAAAACACTTGAGAGAAGAGATCATAAAAGTAACGAAATGTAAATAATGAAGTGTTTTGACATAGATACTAAACACTAAATGAAAATAAATATGCTAATTGTCAAAGAATAGAAGCAAAAGATTTTTTTCAGGTAATTGGCCTGTAAATTACTACCTGGATATCAAACATAATAAAAAAACACCAGAAACCTTCATTTTGGGGACATAATTGGTCTTTAAGTCTGATGTTTATATGACATCTATATAGCAAATTAATTTCAAGTGTTAAGATATTTTTAGAAAAAGTTGCTGAAATATTCTCTTTTTCAAGTTATTTATGAAGTTGAGTGTATCATTGCACTAGTCAGTGATGTGATGGAGTGCTAATCATGTTTTAAGATGATTTAACAGTCGTACAGTTTTAACATAGTATTGATCACTTAATAGGGTAATTTGTTAATTGTTGCAATTAATTGATGTATTTCATTTTCATTCTACTGAATGGAATATTTACTTCTAGAGGAAAGAGATAGTATACACAGTCTGTGACTGTAAATATATGTGATTTATGTGATTGGATGCTTAATTTTCACAGTTATTTTTCAAAATTTTTTTACGTAACATTAGAGAATTTATGTAAATATTAACATCTGATAAATCATTTTAATATAGGTATTTAATGAAATTTTTAAGTCATTGTAAAATCTTATCTTTCTTGATTTTTTTTTGCATCACCAAATATGTTACAAGGACTTGTCCATCTTTCAGTCTGGAAACCCCGATGTATCATTTTTTAACGGTAAATTTCAAAATCTGTACTGATTGAAAAGGCGACCAGTGCTGGTCAGACCCGGTACGAATGTGATGGTGATTTTGGTTTTCACTGGTTGCATTGGAATATTCAGTTGATGCCAAAAAGATTAAGGGTTAATTAAAATCCCTTGTGTCTTGGATAGTCAAAAGCTAGCTAACAGATTTTCCTAAGTGATACAAGTATATACATATGTATATGTATGTACTTCATATAGTTAAGTGACTGTTAAATCTTAAAGCATTGTAGATTCTAGTCTGTTCATTGCACTTGCAAAGATCACCTTCACTCGAAAACTATGATTTAATGTCTTTCATTTTTGTTTTTAGAAGTTTTACATAAATTGGTGTAAAATATTTTAACTGAATTCATTTACATTTGGAGTGAGATTTTGTCAATCTTTTACATTAAGTAATTGTCTTAAGTGTTATTTGTTGTGAATTTTTATTTTAAAACAAAGAGTTGTGGCATTTGCTTTACTTTAGTACTTTAGGTCAGTTAATTTGTGTTTGTTATTTTCTCTGATTTATTTCTTTATAAACGTCTTAAGGTTTAACTTTAAAAATAGAAAATCAGTTTCCAGTCAATAATGAAAGTGATAAATGATAATTTATATTTCAATGAAACTTAGTGTATAGCAAGTTGATGAAAATACCTGGCTTATGATTGCTTTTGGGCCTTCTGGTTGGTTCATGGTCAAGGTCACTGTAACTAAAAATAGAAAATCAGTTTGTTTTCTTTATTTAGAGCATTTGGAACTCAATGATGAAGCCTGTAGGTTAATTACTTTGAAACACTTGCTCCTTACCTCTGTATTGACTTTGTGTATATTTCATAACTATCCTGCTAGCTTATTGATGGTGAGTGGTTCTAATGCGGTACCTGAAATGATGCAAGTAGAATACATAAAAGTCTTCCTCTCTTGGAAAGTTGCCATAATATTGTTGTCACTTTAAACCACTCAAAAAAAAATAATGCTTCTTTACTTTCTAGAAAACTTAATTATGTGTTCAACAAAAAGAACACCATCTCTGGGTCAATATTGACACTATATTTTACTTGAATATCTGGTAAGCAGGTGTTAAGAAAGCTAGAGACGTCACACTTTTATAGACTTTTAATGAGTCTTATACCTAAGCTTATTATATAATTTAGATATGAGTTTGGACAAAATGTAAATTTCTAAAATAATTCTATAGGAATAATGTTTGTCATTCTATAGTGTCATTTAAGCCTCACCATGCTAAATATTAAAAAATGGATTTTCCCATCATTTAATCTGGACAAAACTATTTATCATGATAAGGGAAATTCTGTATGGATTTAAAAATGTAAAGACTGAATGACTATGACATCTGGTCACTTGGGTAGAATCAGTTCTCACCAGTTAATCTAGGGGTTAAAGATATTTTTATTTAGAGTTGTGAAACATGTCCGCGTATTTGGTACATGTGGCATTTAGTTCATGTAGCAGTTTTTGCAAAGACATGTTACCTATAGTTGTTAATATTCTTTGAATTCTTTTACTTTTGTACCATTTTTACCAAGTGACAGGGGTTACAAATTGATTTGTTTGTCTATCAATATTATATTGATTTTATGTTCAGATTTTATATTCGGGTTTCTTTAGGGCAAGTCTTAGCCCATTGGGAATTTTATTTTTTTTCTTTAGGGCAAGCCTTAGCCCATAGGGAATTTTATTTTTTTGGATTCTAATTGTTTGAAAGTAATTCTGTTTGAAAGGTTTTTGTGGAAAGAGTGTATCCCTATGTGTCACCTATATCAATGTTGAATCAAAACTTAACAGATATCTGGCCAGCTTTGTAGGAAAAAGGACAAGCAGCTTTTATTATTTATGTTTTATCTTGATTTTTGTTTTACATTATACATATTAAACATTAGTTATACAGTTACAATGTATTTTAAATTTGTATACAGATTTTTTGTTTTTATCATAAAGTTATCAGTTTTATACAGGTTGAGTGTACCTGATTTTATGTTGGTACATATTACTTATATATTAACCTTTTGCTATAAGATATATTATGGTTTTGCTTACATATAATTTATATTATGTTTAACATATATCCAACTTTACTTAACCTTTATTGTTAGCTATTGTACTACTTGTATTTTGTTAAGATTTTATTAAAATATTTTTTTGCACCATTGCTATTCTTGCTTCCAGGATTTAAAATACAGTAAGATGAAAAATATAATTTATGATTCTTTATAACCAATATTGCAATTTTCAAGACTTTTCATCTAAACCTGACTTAATCTTTGTTCAAAAACTTATACAAAAAGGAAGTGAAGTTTCCACAAGTAAGAGAACTTCCTACTATCCATCTGTTAGGAATGCGGAGGTTATGTACCATGGAGGAAACATATAAATGCGTAAATCTGTTTCATATATTGAGGTAACATTTATTATATGTAATTATGGTTTATTGTCAATTGAAGTGAAAGGGACATAGAATTAGATATATTAATAGTTGAAAATACTGTATATTATACTATTGATCAGTGTTATTTGCAGTGTGTTCTAATGTACATGTAACATCTGTTTTCAGTTTCAATTAGCATACTTCATAAATTTACAATAAATGTGCAATAATCTGTACAGGTTACATACCTTATACAGCAGTACATGTAATATATTTGTAGACTTAAAATGAGTGGTGACATTTTCTTGAAAATAATTTCTCTGTGTAAATTAATGTTGGACATCAAGTCTAATGTTCATTTGTCTGTCATTGCTGTTTTGGAAATCATTTGGGATTAATGATCGTCATTTGTGGAGAAATTAGTAATTACTAGTTAGTTAACCAGGAAAGTGGGCTATGTGGACCGATGGTCAACACGGTCAAGATATGACTAAAACCGTGTTGAACTTTCCAATAATTAAAATAATGCCTTATCAGCATTTGTGCTTTTCAAAGGTAAAAAAAATATAACTTTTCTTTCTTTTTGGTCAATTTGTTAATTATAACATTGAAGTTAACAAGAAACTGAAATAAGTTGGGATGATTAAGAACGAAAATATAGCCTTGATATTAAAAGAGAAATTACATTTTAAGTTATTTAATAGGTTTCTATTATATTAATCACAATTTTCACTAAATATGGTGAAAAACAACATGAACTTTGTATTTTCTGTCAAATATTAAACCTTATCTATTATTTCTGTCAATGTATTAATGTAATAAAACTATTTCTGGTGACAATATTTATTATTTAGCATGCCTAAAATGAATTTTGTACTAGTGATAAATTTATATAAATCAGACATTTATTTGTATGTTTTAAAGGAATTGGAGAAAATAGTTACATAATATTGTCAGTATTTGTTAAAAGTTGTATATGCAGTTATTTATGCTCAAAACTTAGATGTGCTCCCCGCCCACATTGTGCTCTGTGCTCTTTCTTGTGACCAATCTTTTGCTTTTTATAGATATAATCATATATAGCTTTGTAAACCTTTTCAAGTAAACCTTTTCAATCATGTTATAAAATCATGTCTAAACACTGTATATCATGTTCTAATAATCATGTCTAAATAATGTATATCATGTTATAAAATGCATCTTGTCTTTGGCTTTTCACTCTTATAAATGTTTTAGATCCAATGATTGATGTTCTTGAAGCATAGATTTCATTATAAAACTAATATGCTATTATTATCTTTAAAGACAATAGTACGTATTGATTGAGGTAATACATAGAAAACTGTTTTAGATAAATAATTTTAGGATTTACATTGTATTTTAATATGGATTTTGAATTGAATATCTTATTTGCTTTTCATAGTTGAATTACAATGGAGTATCTTTCAGATGAAGTAATTTTTTGTAATAATGCCTTTTTTAAGTCCATAAAAATATCATCTATAATA
The DNA here is from genome assembly GCF_026571515.1 of Ruditapes philippinarum. Taxonomy (NCBI): domain Eukaryota; kingdom Metazoa; phylum Mollusca; class Bivalvia; order Venerida; family Veneridae; genus Ruditapes; species Ruditapes philippinarum. Next base: position 10,276 of record NW_026860299.1, on the reverse strand, counting down.
TGTAGATTCCTAAAATATATATTTTATCGTCAGTTGATCACGTTTCTTTTGTTTCCAAGCATTTTGTTCATTGAGTGATGCCACTGTATGTTGAGACATTTTTTTATATCATTTATTTTTCACTGGTACAATGGTTGCAAAGTGTACTAGTATTGAACTCTTACATATATTTCATTTTTCCTCGCACATTTAAGGTTCAACTTACTAGTTTTCTTATGGAAATTAGTTCTTCTTTCTTCATTTTGATACTTTTTAGCTCACCTGTCACAAAGTGACAGGGTGAGCTTTTGTGATCGCTTTTCGTCCGGCGTCCGTCCGTCCGTCCGTCGTCCGTCCGTCGTCCGTAAACTTTTGCTTTAAAAGACATCTCCTCATAAACCACTGAGCCAATTTCATCCAAACTTCACTGGAATGTTCCTTTGGTGGTCACCTTTAAAAATTGTTCAAAGAATTTAATTCCATGCAGAACTCTGGTTGCCATGGCAACCGAAAGAAAAATCTTTAAATATCTTCTTTTAAACAACCCTAAGAGTTAGAGCTTAGATATTTGGCATGAAACATCTTCTAATGAGTGTCTACCAAGTTTGTTCAAAAAAAAGCCCTGGGGTCAAAATTGGCCCCGCCCCGGGGGGTCATTGATTTCCCTATATGCATATAGTAAAAACTTAAAAAATCTTCTTTTAAAGAACTGTAAGAGCTAGAGTTAAGATATTTTGGCATGGAACATCTTCTAGTGAGTGTCTACCAAGTTTGTTCAAATAAAAGCCCTGGGTCAAAATTGGCCCTGCCCCAGGGGGTCATTGATTTTCCCTATATGCATATAGTAAACACTTAAAAAATCTTCTTTTAAAGAACTGTAAGAGCTAGAGCTTAGATATTTGGCATGAAACATCTTCTAGTGAATGTCTACCAAGTTTGTTCAAATAAAAAGCCCTGGGGTCAAAATTGGCCCGCCCCAGGGGTCATTGATTTTCCCTATATGCATATAGTAAAAAATTAAAAAATCTTCTTTTAAAAACCCAAAGAGCTAGAGCTTAGATATTTGGCATGAAACATCTTCTAGTGAATGTCTACCAAGTTTGTTCAAATAAAAGCCCTGGGGTCAAAATTGGCCCCACCCATGGGGGGTAATTGATTTTCCCTATATGCATATAGTAAAAACTTAAAAAATCTTCTTTTAAAGAACCGTAAGAGCTAGAGTTAAGATATTTGGCATAAAACATCTTCTAGTAAATGTCTACCAAGTTTGTTCAAATAAAAGCCCTGGGGTCAAAATTGGCCCCACCCTGGGGGGTAATTGATTTTTCCGATATGCATATAGTAAAAACTTAAAAAATCTTCTTTTAAAGAACCGTAAGAGCTAGAGCTTAGATATTTGGCATTTAAAACATCTTCTAGTAAATGTCTACCAAGTTTGTTCAAATAAAAGCCCTGGGGTCCCAAATTGGCCCCGCCCCAGGGGGTCATTGATTTTCCCTATATTGCATTAAAGTAAAAACTTAAAAAATCTTCTTTTAAAAGAACTGGTAAGAGCTAGAGCTGAGATATTTGGCATGAAACATCTTCTAGTGAATGTCTTACCAAGTTTGTTCAAATAAAAGCCCTGGGGTCAAAATTGGCCCCCGCCCCAGGGGTCATTGATTTTCCCTATATGCATATAGTAAAAACTTAAAAAATCTTCTTTTAAAAGAATCGTTAAGAGCTAGAGCTTAGATATTTAGCATGAAACATCTTCTAGTGAATGTCTACCAAGTTTGTTCAAATAAAAGCCCTGGGGTCAAAAATTGGCCCCGCCCCAGGGGTCATTGATATTCCTTATATGCATATAGTAAAAACTTATAAAATCTTCTTTTAAAGAACTGTAAGAGCTAGAGCTAAGATATTTAGCATGAGACATGTTCTAATGGGGTGTCTACCAAGTTTGTTCAAATAAAAAGCTCTGGTGGTCAAAACTGGCCCCGCCCCGGGGGTCATTGATTTTCCTTATATACATAGCAAAAACTTAAAAATCTTCTTTGAAAAAACCCAAATAACTAGAGTTTAGATATTAAGCATGAAACATCTTTAAGTAAATATCTACAAAGTTTGTTCAAATAAAAGCCCAGGGGTGAAAACTGGCCCTGCCCGAGGGGTGTCATTGTTTTTAACTATATGTGTATAGTAAAAACTTAAAAAATCTTCTTTTAAAAAACCCAATGAGCTAGAACTTAGATGTTTTGCATGAAACAACTTCCTATGGGTGTCTACCAAGTCTGTTCAAATAAACAAATAAAAGCCCTTTGGTAAAAATTGGGCTAGGGGGGGGGGGGGGCTATATACAGGTGAGCGACCTCAGGGCCATCATGGCCCTCTTGTTTAAGGCTATTTTATCTTTTACCTATTGAACTTGTTGAATGGACTTGTCCAATTTTCAGTTGGAAACAGTCCATTATCAGTTTTAGGGATATTTTTATAAATGTGAGGAAATAAGTAAGACAAACAGGTCAGAATTAGTCCAGGTAGTAAAGATAAGTAAACTTGCCTAGCTTTACTTGGATCAAATGATTTATTTTTCCATACAGAATGATGCTGACAATAACAGTTTGCTTAAAATGGTAAAGAATATTGGCTATATTTTTAGGGTGGATATTTGAAGGGGGTATTAAAATTTCAAAATATGAATGAAAATGATTTTGAAATAAAGTCTCAGAATGAAACAGTTTCTTCCACTTGCTGATTATTTCTTTAATCTTTTGTTTTTGTAAAAAATGTTTATGTGGGGAATGTCTATTAAATAAAGTAAAAAGTAAGTCTACTTGTATAATGACTATGTGTATCATATATACATTATATAATCAGTTTTAAATAATCACAACATCTATGCTATCTTTGTTTTTTTTTTTTAAATAAATGTTAAGATGTTACTAAGAAGTCTAAGCACATAAGTCTAAGGACTATGCGCTTATTTTTTTCTAAGGACCTTGCTTACCCATTGCAATACTCTTAAGATTTCCTTAAGATGAAAACAAAGTGCAGTGACAGTTTTGAATTTTTTATCCATTCACTATATATTAAACGATTAGTTTTGACTATATGCATGGAACACTTAAACAACCTGTTATTAAAATATTTTGTTAACAATATTGACAATTTACATGTATATCTTGTTCTTTTGGGAAAAAAAATCCAACCAAATTTACCAGTGATTTATGATACCATTTCTTAACTTTTAAAACATTCACTGACATTTATATACATGTAATGAACTTCAGTGCATTTATTTGTGATAATATTTTATGTTTTAGATGTTATTTTAAAATTGTCTCAAATTGTAGACCCCACCGGAATGTACTGATTTTTTCATGTTGGTTAAACAATGTGTTCATTAAATGTGCTTCATACAAATTTGTGATTGTTTTTATCTCTATTAAACAATTTCTCTCTAGGCATTGTCCCTTTTCTAGAACCTGTACAATAGTTGTACAAAAGATGTCTATGTAGCTCAAGGGGCTTAAATTGATTGAAATCTCTAAATACGTACATGTATCACTTTGTCAGAAAAAGCTCTTTTCTAGTTGTCTTCGTTAGTAGTTACCTAAATTTTGCCCATGTTTCATTATAGGCAATACTTTGAGGACAGTTATTTCAAATTCAATAAATTGCTAAAATAACGTATCTGAAAACTCAACTGTTAAAGCTGGGACAGAAAGATACACACATTTTTAGTCCCAGGTAAAAGTTATCCGGTTTGTAGAGCATTACAAAAAGAGTGGAAGATGAAACAAATGTTTCCTAAATAAAACCTGTGTTGTCAAATAGTCCCAGCTTGTGTTTTTTTGTGTCGCCTCTATATTGGGATCACTTCTTCATCGTCGTTCCGCCTGTCCGTCACACAACTTGCCCCGACTACTCTTCATAAACTACCGGTGCAATTTCATCCTAGTCAGTACCAAGCCTAGTTGTGCATATCGTCAGCATTTTCCGGTTCAATGATTTTTGTCCGAGTTATGGCCCTTTAATAATTTTTATTTTTAAAATGTTTTTTTTTTGTCCAGACTTCTATCATTTGATTTGTTATAATATTTTTACAAGATAAAATAAAATTACCGACATTCTAAAATAATGAGCATTAATCATGTTAATTAGCAATATTAACTGATTTTCATTTTTGTTTACTAATAGTTTGACCAAGATGAAGAAAAGGTAACTTCATTGAAAGTGATGCATCCTTTTTATGAAATGTTAGTTTAGGTACATTTGCAGTCAATATGAAAAAACAAAACGAAAATTGGTTCTTACAATTTATTTGAAATGCGTGAAATCAATTGTTAACAAAGGTGAGAGTATATAATATTTTAAGTGTTATATCCCAACATATTTTGACTATGCTTTCAGCTTGTTATTCATTTATGTAATTGTTAAAATCTTTAAATATACAACATTGTAAACAGTAATTACATTATACCCCATCCACTCACATATATAATTATAAATGTATGCTAATTTGGACACACCGTAGGAAATACTACACAATCTAATTAGTAAAGTTACATGTTTACTAGTAGGATATAAAAGATGTTACAAGTATACATATATGTAAAAAGTCATTAAAAGGAAGAAAGTAAGAAAGTGCAAATATTAGATTTCTTAAAAATATACATAATTTTTTTTAATTTTAATAGTTTTCTCTTTATAATTCATTATCGTTAAACATGTTTATAATTCTTGCATAATCTATTCCGCAATTACTTAAACTTGCTTAAACTACCTTTTTCGTCACATTTAACCTCGAGGTTGCCCCAGTAGTGTTATATTTTCGTAACTTACTTGTTTCATATACAGTAGAATCCCTACTTAAGACCACCCCGGTATTAAGACCACCCCGCTATTTAGACCATTTCCATTGGGATATTGTATGAAATAAGGTAAGAAAGTAAATTTTAGAGTGGTTTAATCTTGCTTTAAGCACATTGATAATGAGAAGAACTAATTTTTTTGATGGGTGAATTGTACATCATATCATAATTAATTTTGAAATTGATATTGAAATCAGACAAAATAGAATTTGATATAAAATTTCTTTCTTCCCATCAGATGTCAATTTATAACATAGTTTTATGTTGTATTTGCAGGTATATAGATTGTTTGTTCATACAAAATGACTAAAATAGATCATGTAAGCATTGATAAGAATATTCACAATTAAGACCACCCCGCAATTAAGACCACTTTTGTCCAGTCCCGATGGTGGTCTTAATTGAGGGTTTTTACTGTACTTTAAAAACTATTACATATAATACGGCCTCGATCATTTTCTGTAGTTTGTGAAAAACCCTCGATGTCACCCATGATATTTCCACATAACAGTTAAACAAAAATGGAAATGATTTTATTATATAAATCAAATAAATAAACATGTATCAACGAATCTTGATTAACATGCATAAACATTCCTTCCAAATACAAAAACACACACTATATATATTCTGATTTATCTTTTTATACACGGTTCCCTTCATGTAACATTCATAATGGGCGGCTATATTCACAATGTTTCTATTATGAGTATGTAGTATCGTCACTGAAAAAGTCATTTCTTATGTTTTCTGCATTGTTTTCCCATTCTTTGTATATGAGCATGTTAGAAGTTTGGTCAATGAAGTTCCACCTACCACCCGTGCTTATTGTCTTCAGAAGCAGAAGGTATGTATCTTCAAAGAAGGGCAAGTTGTCAATCTCTTTAACGTAATGAAAAGCTGGATCGATGCTTAGAGAGGGAGCAATATTTTTAGAAATAAAAAGGGGAAATCTTTTATGGAAAAACAACGTATTACTAACGATATATCCGATTTTCTCTACCACTCGTAGTTTCAAGCTTTTTACAAGAAATCGAAAAGTGCTTCTTAAAATCCCCCAATTTTGACTGACATCACACTCGCAGAATTTCAGTAAGCCATCGCTTATCGCCGAATTCTTTTTAATTATATGTCTTAAAATTAATGTTATTTTATGCCAGGATGCAACAAAACGTGGAATACGTTGATACTGCGACAGGAAACGTTCATTTACTGAAATCATTACATTAAATAACTCTTTAAAAATAGTATTATACTTTTGAGGTGGAATAAACTTTGTTAGTCTTCCTGTCCCGCTATCTGAAAACACATCTCTTGCTTCTAACAACTTGTAGTTAGCTTTCATAAATATGAGACAATCTTTTATATACTCACCTTCACCAAAAAGTTTTGCAACTTTTGAAAAACACATGAATGCTTTCAAAATGGTATACATGTTTTTAGGCATATGTAGTCTAAAGCGAAATATACAACTCAAATTTTCATTCCCATATACATTAAATAAAAATCTTATTTAGAAATGAAAAATAAATTTCCTCTCTTCTAATCGCCGCGGATAATAATCTTTGATAGACTTCTTTAGAAAAAAATCCCTCGTGCTCTCCTGTCGTAAACCAGTTGCTAAGAACATAGGCGTAATTGAATGGAAATTGCGACAGTTTAATACATCGTTACCCCAATAAAAAGAAATATTAGAAAGTGTCAAATACATATCATGCATTGCAAACACATGTACCAAAGAAAACTTATGTGAATTATGTTTAGAACAAAATACAGACTTTTTCAGATTAGTGTGGTAGTAACGGATAATTGTAGAAACAATCAAGTCTAGGTCTGTATATTTTCTAGGTATGCTCTTCAAAGATATGTACCTATTATTTCTTAAAAATGCTTGCAAAATACTTTCCACTTTATAATAACCCTGTTTCGATGCATACACTACATTCTCCCGAACGTAATTCTTGTCAATAAGTTGTACGAAGAAGGAAATATCTTTATACGGCTTAAATAGTACATAATACTTGTCAACATTCATCGTATAATTTGTGTTAGTGGCGAGAAAAATCAAATCTTTTGCAGATAATTTACTTCTTACACCTATTTCTGTCAAGCGTTTAACCAAACCTGGAGACCTACCCTGAATAGCTCTTTCCAGAATATTAAACCCATCACTGTCATAGCAAGAGCTATAGAAAGTGGGGCTCTTTAGAAGAAACAACTTAAACGTTTCTTCCATTCTACCTAAATACCGCCCGCCAAATAGTGTCGCAAATGTCCTATAGATCTGTCCAAACTTATATGCCAAACTATGTAAGTGGCATTTTGAAATCATATCTGAGCAACTTAAAGCACACTTATCAATTCTCATATACATATATTGCAATCGTCTTAGATATATTTCGTTTGTCAAAATCGATGTATAGTCCTTCAGTAGTATAATTCCAACTAATGCATCATCTTGCAAAATTTTTATATTAACAAGATTCATATATAAGGAAACCAGTGAGCAGTGATTTTTCTCTATAAGATCTAATAAAATCGATTTACGATCCAGTGAAGACATCAAACCTTTCTTTTCAACGAATTCCAAAGCTATTAATATCGAATATTCTTTACTAGTTAGGAATGATTTACTTGATTTGATTCTATCGTAATGTTAAGCAAAAATGTAAAAACGAACTCGGTCGATTTTTCAAGATTTGAAACTGCCAGCTTTAAAGGTGTTAATAAGTCAGCGTCCTCGTTCTTCATAAGTTGAACTGAAGTTTCTGAATAATTCGAAAAAGTGTCAATTACAACTTGATAGTGACCGTTAAATAAGGACAGATGAAGAATGTTGCGATTCCGTTCATATTTTATCATCATATCTTCATCCCTATCCACAACTAGTTGTACGATCTTGGAAATATTTGTAGCTAAATATAAATCGCTACTAGCCAGTAAAGACGTTAATGGTTTACTAAGTGCTGATGATATTAATGCTTTCTTATATCTGCTTAACAATGTCCCGGTCGTGTCAAGCTCCTGACTAAGAAGAAAACTAGTTGCTGCAAAGGAACCACATGCAGCTGCTGATTCTATTGGTGATTTGCCATTTTCGCACTTTGTGTTCTGTAACTGTTTTCTATCTTTTATATGATGTACGAGAATTCTCAAACTCCCATGACAAGCTGCAGCATGAATAGGTAAACAACCGTTACTATCATATATATTCCATTTTGTTTTCACTTTCTTTTTATTAAGCAAGTCTATGATCCATAAACTATCATACTTTGAAACAATGTGCATTATGGAAAAATTATGGGGACAACTATACAACTTTAAAACTTGTCTTTCTTTCTCATTTAGTTGAGATAAACGAGACTGGCCGTTCGATTTCAAGCACCTAAGATCATATCTGAATAAATTTTGATCAATAAATATCTCAACAATATCTGAATAATTGTACTGAATTGCAGATATTAGAGGTGTTCTACCCCCTCGGTCGAAACATTCATGACTTGTTGTAGCCAGATCATTTAATAGTACTTTTATAACATTGATATATCTCAACCTCACTGCAACATGCAAAGCTGTTTCACAAGCGATGAAATGCCAGTCATCAAAAAGTACATATCTGTTTTGATAATCATTTGCAACCAAGGAAACAATTATTTGGCTCTGTATTCTTATTTTGCCTCTAGGTATCCAGTGAAGTTTCGAATCACATGGCTTACAGTCATCTTTGATATTAGATGATATAATAAAATCAACTAAATCGGCATGACCCCTCTCTGCTGCAAAGTATAAACACGTGTTATCTAGCATCCATGGATAAAGATTACTTATATATTTTACTATCTGGACGTGTCCTAGCTTACAGCCAAGGTGAACTGGTAATAAATTCATTCCGTTTCGTCTATCTAAAGGATACTTTGAAGAATGATTACCTTTCAAAACAAATTCAACAATTTTAAAGTGTCCATTTTGAACTGCTATATCTAACAAACCATAATCCCAGTGTAACTTTTCAAAAGATATTTGAACTGCAATATCAAGTTAATGATGTCTTGAAATGACTTGGTTCTAAATGCTAGATTAGCTCCAGCATTAATCAATGTTTTAAGTGCATCTACGTTACCCATAGAAGCAGCAATGAAAGAAGGGGTGACATTTTGTTTATCCAAAATATCGGCTTCTGGAAAATATTTCAGTAAATATTGCATCGCAGCTGCACTATCTGTATACTTAGCTATGAGGTGTAATGGGTAATCTTCAATCTCCAATGGCGTTATCATAGTCCTCTTGATTTATTTCTGTCGTGTTTGAAAGTATGTACCACAGTTTATCTTCATCAATGGGCTGTAGCGCTGAACAGATAATCTCTAATATTGCTTTAGCATGCTTATACCCGCTTGTAAAGTACCTTTTGAACTGATGCTCATAATAGATATTCAGTGACTGGAACTGTTTTGAATAAGTGTTTGATTGCACTGTACTTGTCAAAAGTAAAAATGTAAAAGGTTCATTTTTTCCTTCTGTTTTGTTACCTCCATGTACACTTAGATAAAACTTCATGTCTTCTAAGTTTCTCTGATCACTCGAATCCAAAAATATAAGTTTCATGTTATATTTTAGTTTTACAAATTAAATGTTTATTTGTCAATCCCAGCACAAGTACTGATCATATATATATATATAAAAAAACTTAATATAAGCCGTTTTGAAAAAAAAATCATATTCCAACGTCTATTATAATTATAAACGGCTTATATTAAGTTTTTTGATATACATGTATATATGATCAGTACATGTGCTGGGATTGACAAATATACATTTTATTTGGATGTTAAAGGCGTTTTAGCTACCCACCCTAAGTGTCTGTGATTGATAAAGCAATCCGTGCCAAAGATGACCTCTTGTAAGATATTCAAATATATATAAATATACTATATTCGACCTGACGTGACCTGATCGTCGTATTTATGTTTAAATATGCAAAACATATGGCTATAAAGACCAGTACCATAAAACCAGCAAAACACCAAAATATCATATCACGTTTCAATGTCTGTTTTTAAATCCGAATGTGTTTTAATGTTGTATTCTTCTGCTCCTTTTCTGTCCCATTCTGTTCTAATGTTCTATTCTTCTTCTCATTTTCTTCTAGAAGTCTGGTTAAAGTAGACTGAATTTGGTACAGTGCTTTTTCTACATCCGTTTCCATACCAAACTGCTCGAGATCCTTTAATGTTTTGATCAGGTCATTTTAGTCAGGTATAGCCGCTTTGATATCTGGGTGTCTAAGTACGTTGAATATGATGAAGAACTTATTGAGCAATTCGTTATCCTCGATGTACAATGTAGTCCCATATTTATGAGTAAATTCATTCCTTAACTTTCGAAGCTTGTCAATTCCAGTCACCATTCTAGCATTCACTTCTGTACATCTTTTTTTCTTT